>NC_022020.1:4740865-4750760 GCF_000317375.1 Microtus ochrogaster
GTGTTCACATGCACACACACAGCATTTACAGTTTTATATACACATGTGCTTACATGCACACACACAGCATTTACAGTTTTATACACACATGTGTTCACATGCACACACACAGCACTTACAGTTTTATACACACATGTGTTCACATGCACAGTTTTATACACACATGGCATTTACAGTTTTATATACACATGTGTTCACATGCACACACACGGCATTTACAGTTTTATATACACAGCATCTATATTTACACACACACACACACACACCCCACACACACATTGATCAGAGTTCTTTGTGCCATTTGCATCCTTAGGAAATCTTGTCTGAAGAACCATATCAGCACACAGCATGCAGATGAACCAGCCACTTGCCTTGCTCCCTTGTATCTTGTGTTTAAAATGCTGGGGACATTCTGTATTGGGAATTATAGATGTGAGCTATAGCCACTGGGTTTTCTTTTGCTTGCTAGGGTAGGTGCTCTCTACCCTGGCACAGTGCTTGGCTCAGAATATATTTTGATCAATATGTAATCTCCGAGGGCAGCAAGGAGACAGTCATATTTTCTTATTCTATCCTAAAAGAAATTCTCCCATGCAGCTAGGACTCTTTCCTGTCTGTGGCCTTTGTCCCTTTCTTCCTTTCCCACAGTGGGCTGAAATCAGCTTGTGTCCCTTCCACTTAATCTACAACCCGTGGTCCATTAAAAGACCCACTCCACCCAGTGATGTCTCCTCACTCGCGTACCGAATGTGCCCGAGGCTGATGGGAACACCACCATTCTATTGCTGGGCAGATGCCATTGATCTTATGCAAAAGCCTCGGAAAAATCCAGAGCCATGTGATCTGTTGACTAAGGACACAAAATAAAGCAATTATTTTCCTTCTTCTTCCCTCCCTCTCTTCTGATTTTCTCTTATTTGATTCTACTCTTTGCCTGAAGAAATTTCTGAGGGCAGGAATAGTGGTTTGGTGTGTTTGCAAATGAACCCCAATTTCCTGCTCCTGCTGGGCGGCCACTCAGGGCTGTGCTGTGGGGACCGATGCCCATTGACCATGCTCTGATTGACTTCATGAGCTGGTCATTTGATCTTTGACAAGCATTAGCTGTCTACAGAGGAAGCTGAATTTCATTCTTTCTTCTCTGCTCCAATTGCACCAAAATTCAGTAAGCACCACCCTGTGCTGAAAGAGGCCTGTGACAAACAGAGCTACCTGAGAACAGGTTCCACTGCCTTCAGCTCACCTTGAGCAGTAGCCAGACTCAGAAGTTTGGGAACATGCACACAGAAAGTCCGCTTACCTGGTGGTGTTTGCTCAGCCCCAGCTTTCCTGAAGTGTGGGTCTGTTGGTGAGAACTGGGCCTTACAAAGTCAACAAAGGGCTCTGGCTCCTTTTCCAGGACATTGGGCTGCCAGTAGTGAATCCAGAACTCTCTGTCCTTTAGGTTAGCAGCTTCCAGACTGGGATTCCCGACGTGGTCTCTCCAGCCTTGGTCAGATGTGGTATGCACCCAAGTATCTCCCTAGAAGGAAGAGTATTAGGATCCATCCCACTAAAGGCACTCTAGTCTGTCCCTGCTTCTTAGTTGACTGTAACTTCTGAGCTTGAACTTAAAAGTCTTATTGCGTGGACATGTATACTCAGGGCTACCAGGGATACTGAGACAAAGTAAGGGACCAGTGGAAATGAATTATAGCAAATGTTAAACCATTTAGGTTTAAAGGCTTAGTCAATTATTACATGTTTACATATTTTATTATTTATTTGGCAAAAATTCCAACATACACACATATACACACACACATACACACACACACACACACACACACACACTGTGTGTGTATGATTCATTCCTAAGCTTTGATACCTTCAGCATCTGTGTGACTGTCTGGATTCTGGTCTGGGCTTAAAGCATGACATGGCAGTCATTCATGGGGACCCAAGCCTTGAGGACCTTAGCCGAGCAAGAGGGTCTGGTGGAGGCAGAAAATTCAGGAGCTTCAGGGAGGCGGTAGGTAGCCCAGCAAGGTAATTCTCCCAGCCTCAGATGACAAAGGTTGCCTTTACACCTGGCCAGGAGGTTTAATCATCTACCATTTCCAAACACAGCAGGCTAACAACAGGCTGGGTGAAAATCATAAAAAAAAAAAAAGTCCCCAAAGGCCAGCACAGCGGAGGAGGGAAGAAGAGGAGAGCAGTGCTGTGGCCTTGTCTTCAGGAGGCCTGAAGTGACAAATGGTGCTTTGGCAGAGGGGCTCCATGTGAGGGACCTGGAGGAAGGGAGGTCTTGAAGGGCCGTGGTTGAAAGGTTTTGGTGAGAGACTGAGCCAATGTTCTGCAGGTAGGCCGGCTATGAGGACCCTCCAGAGAAAATGGCCATCTTTGGATTCAGCTGCAGTCCTCAACACACTTAAGAAGAAAGGCAGCTCCTACATGTTCTCATCGGGGCTTCACAGTTAAACCTGTACTATGCCACTGGTTATTACATTTCCTTGTGAAAGGAGCCCATGCTTTTTGTCACCCAGTCAGGTAGTGTCACGGAGGAATTACATCCCATTCCTCTTCCACTAAGGTCAACTGTCGGTCCAAATCTCAGCTCCACCACTTCCTGGGGTTTTGAGACAAACAACCTTAGTTCTCTGTGCTGTGTTTCCCCATCTACAAAGGATGGACAGTATTTGTCTCATGGGAGTAACTTCGGATGCATGCTAGTGCTATCAGAACTCGAAGGATGTGAGACAAGAGGTTGGAAAGTTCGTGAGCAGAGTGGCTGTGTTAGTTTTCATATATTGACTTGATCAAATTACAATAGCCATGAAACTCCATCAAGGAATAGGATCTTCATAATAAAGTTTTTATTGCAAGAGTCCCATCCTCTAGGTAACCAGCAGTCAATATTGTAGATGTCTGCCTTGTATAAGACAGTGCAGCCAGGCCGGGCGGTGGTGGCATGTGCCTTTAATCCCAGTGAGTTCGAGGCCAGCCTGGTCTACAAAGCAAGTTCCAGAACATGGTTGCACAGAGAAACCCTACAAAAGCAAACAAACAAACAAACAAAACCAGACCTGCTGGGGTTGTAGTGAAACTGTATCCAGGCCCTCCAGGCCCACTCCCTCCAGAAATGTGTATCTTGATAGAAGCACAAAGCATACATGCAAACAGATAACCAATAATTCAAGATAAAGTCTGTCAAATGCCCCAAGAGCCCCACTACACTTCAAGTGTACCTGTGTTCTCTCCTCTGCTCACTCCTGGAAGGCAGAAGCCATTTGGCTTGCCCTGAGCACACGGCCCCTGTTGTTTGCAGAAGTCACCGAGACTTCTGATGGCCTGGCAGTGTCTTTGCAGTCCCAGAAGAACAGTTTTTTGAAAGACTACCATGGATGCTGTAATATCAATATTCATACTGGCCAGTCTTCATGATGGAAAAATGGGGACGTGGGCAGCTGTCCCTGCTCCTTTCCTCTGGGCTCTGTGGAGCTGCGAGGAAAGGCTAAAGCCCACTACTACAGAGGCAGTGCACTGAAGATTTCTGAAAGTTCTCAACCAGCCTGAGCTACACAGTGAGACCTTACCTAAACAAAAACAGAAATCAGAAAAAAAAATGCTTATAAGATGTGGTGATACAGGTCTGTAATCCCAGCACTGAAGTGGTGGAGACAGGAGGATCAGGAGTTCAAGGTCAGCCTCACCTGTGTGGGAAGTTGGAGTTCCTGGAACTACAGGGTGCTTTACCACACTCAGTTTATTTCTTTGGGTGGTGAGGGAGCAGTTTAGGCAAACACTACTCAATGGGCTACACCTCCAATCCTTGGCTACGCTCTTTCTACAGGCGCTGTGTATGCCCTGACCTTACATCCATACCCTGTGGTTCCTCCTCAAGCACTTTTGGATGTGATTTGAGCATGGTTTTTGCATTTTGGTGAAACTAGAAAATTCAGTACTCACAAAGATATAGGGAAATTTTTAGTGGAATTTCAAGGAAAAAAATACATGCATTTAGTCAGAACAGCAGCTCAGAAGGCCTGTGGGAAAGCCTTACGAACTGCGAGTCTGATTATATGGGCATTAGACAATAGGAAATGTCAGGGCTAGGGAGATAATTCAGTCTAAAGTGCTTGCCACGGCAGTGTGGAGACTGAGTTTGAGCCTCAGCACCCATGTAAAATGCGGAGCATGGTAGATTACTGTAATCTCAGCTCATGGGAGGCAGAGTCTTTGATTTTCTGACCAACAAGCCTAGGGTAATTGGGAAGACCACAGTGACAGAGCCTGCTCCTAAAACCAAGCGATGACTTCCGGGTAGGCCTCAGAACACCAGAGTGAGGTGACTGCCAGCAGCTTCGAATCTGAAATGCCCTGAGGTTGACCTGCCTTGGATCTGAGAAGAGGAGCCTTGGTACTCGACTCCAGGTGCATGCTCCTGGAATGTAGGTTATAAATGTCACTCTTGAAATAATGCGCACCTTTTTCTGTCAGAGATAACCCTCTGTTCAGCTCCCGATTTCCCTCTTACATGTTGAAGATCAATGCAGGTTTGGAGGCATGTACATTTATTTAAACTGGCTTGAATACAATTCAGGATTCAGGGAACACAAAAATATTACACTTACAACTGAAGCAACCGTAAATATTTGTCAATTTCACTTTCAATAAAAATTCTAGGGCCAGGTCCAGCCTGGTGGCACATGCTTTTAATCCTAGCACTGCAGAGGCAGAGGTAAGAAGATCTATATGAGTCTAAGGCCAACTTGGTCTACATAGTGAACTCTAGGACACCCATGATTACATAGAAAAACCTGATCTCCAAACAAAAACAATTTGCAGTACCAGCAGGATGGCTCAGCAGGTAAAAGCTCCCGATACCAAGCTTGATGTCCTGAGTTAAATCCCCAGTGGTGGGAGGTGAGAACCAACTCTTACAGGTTGTCCTCTGACCTCCACGCTCGCTTGCAACAGGTGCACACATACAATACACACACACAATAAAATAAATAACTGCAATAAAAACATTCAATTCTATAAGTATTTAATAGGAAAGGGAACAACACAAACCAAATTTATTTTCTCAGCTCCTCCAGACTCTTTGGAAACTTCTCTTAACATAAGCAAAAGTGTACGTCAGACTGAGCTACAAAAACTGGTAGATATGGTCAAAGAAAGTGCCTTGAAAGAGCAGGGAGAGTGAGTCCATACCACCGAGCAGTCTGCCCTGGGCTGGCAGCCTCTGCTGTCTGTTGCTTTCCAGGATGGAAAGGAAGGGGCTTTAGGACAAGCCTGTGGTTGGCTAATCAGGAGGCTGAGACAAGATTGGTTGAAAACCCAAAGCTTGAGTAAAACTCTGACTCAAAAACAAAAAGTTAAAAAGAGGCCAGCTTGGGGGCTGGAGAGATGGCTCAGTGGTTAAGAGCACTGCCTGCTCTTCCAAAGGTCCTGAGTTCAATTCCCAGCAACCACATGGTGGCTCACAACCATCTGCAATGAGATCTGGTGCCCTCTTCTGGCCTGAAGGCATACCTTCAGACAGAATACTGAGAATACTGTATACATAATAAATAAATAAAATCTTAAAAAAAAAAAGAGGCCAGCTTGGGCTACTTCCACCCAGTTTCAACAAACAAACAAACAGCACTTAAAAGAAGGTTTGGAAGGGTGGACAGATAGCTCAGCAGTTAGCATCCTGATTGCTCTTCCAGTGGACCCTGGGTTGATTCATAGACAAAAATAGATGGAGTGGGCACGGTGGTACCATCTGTCCCAGCTCTCAGAAGGCGGCAGCAGGAGGATCAGAAAGTCAAAGCTGTCCTTGGCTACATCTACAGAGATCGTGTCTCAAGATAAATACATAAGTAAAGAAATAATAAATGGTAGGTAGGTAGATAGATAGACAGACAGACAGACAGGTGGGCTGGGGTTACAGTTCAGTCACAGAGGCTTGCCTAGCATGTGGGAGCCCTGGGGTTCATCTTGTGACTGGATGGGTAGGACCCTCAATGTGAGAAGAACAGTCAGGACTCAGAGTTCACTGGTGCTGCTTTGCACTAGGAATTAGTTTTGTGGGGCTCGAGAGATGGCTCAGCAGTTGAGAGAACTGGCTGCTCTTCTAGAGGACGTGGGTTCAATTCCCAGCACCCACATGGCAACTCACGCCTGTCTGTAACTCTACCTCCAGGGCTTCTCACACCATCACACAGATACACATGCAGGCAAAACACCAATGCACACAAAATAAAAATAAATTAAATATTTTAAGAAAGAACTGGTTTTGTCTGCAGAATTGTCTATGAGCTACTAGTTGAAAATGTCAACTCCTGGCTTATGTCACATATCACAGACTCCTGTCTCTTTCTGCACCTCACAGCTCAGCCGGTATTGTGTTCAAACTGACAAGGATGGGAGGATGGAGGAGATGGTTCAGCAGATAGAGACTCGGGCTGCTATAGCAGATGGCTTCAGTTCAATCCTGCACATTGGCCTCTGATCTCCACATGCATGCTCTAGTGCTCACAGGTAAATGTGTACACGCATACACAACAAATAAATACATGTAAAGATTAAAATGGAAATGTTGGAACATCTGAATTCCACAACGCGAATGGTTAAAAACCTGGAGCATAACCAATTGAGAGTCAAAAGTCCCTGCTTGGGAAACTTTTCTTGTTAATATTTTGAGACAGGTTCTTATGTACCCCAGGCTGAGCTAGAACTTTATACATAGCTGGGGATGATCTTGAACTCCTTATCTCTCTGCCTCCACCTCCTGAGTGCTGGGATTAAAGTCATGCACTATGCCTTGCTGGATATGGACAGCAAGGCTTTTACACATGCCAGGCAAGAGTCTATCAGCTGAGCTACATTCTTCTCACAGAAAACATGACCCAATCATATGTTTATATGTTTATATGTGTTGGGAGGAAAAGAAGAGGACTTGCCCCGCACCCCAGCAGGAGGTGGGAAAATGGACTTCTGGGGGCCATCACCATTCTGGACATGGTGCTGGGCTCTTCAACAGCTATCTCTCTTCATCACTGCAGACTTCATGGAGAGGAATCAGGATACTCAAATCACAGGAAAAGAGGGCCTCAGAAGGACGTATGGAAGTTACAGGCTGTGGGGAGATGTTGTCTGGACATTTGGAGTTCAGAGCCTAGAACAAAGGAGGTCTTGCCCATGAAGCATTGTGTCTTCTGGGTCTAGGGAAGAAGATTTTGATATGCACAGTGCATGGGAGAGATGGCAGCTGGATTTGTGGGAGCCTCTGGAGCAGGCTCACCAGCACAGATGCACACAGGCAGTGACTGGCAGTGGCTGTGCAGTTCAGGGACAGGTGATTAAAGGGCGCTCCACATCAGGCAATGGAGGGGGACGGAATAAGAAGACTGCATCTCGAATGCTTGGTGTGTCTGGATCTTTAGTGAACTCAAACATTAGCTAAGTCTATCTTAGCTTTTGGGCTTTTTCAAACTATAGCTATGTTAAAATTATATAATATCTTTAATAAAGCCCACTGGAAAATCTCACAAAACATTTGCTCCACAGAGCATAGGTAAGTTTAGGATGGTGACAAAAACCAAACCAATCAGCATAGCGACAAACATCTGCTGTCCTCCTCCAGCCCTCCAGGGCTGGTGACCTTAGGCACCAGGTCACTGCTCTCCCCAATACTAGGAGGGTGCAGTTTCCAGGGCGTGACCTTTGACACAGTTCCTCATCAATTTTTAGAGACTGTTTCATTTTTGTTTTTGTTTTGAAGCATGGTCTCACTGTATAGCCCAGGCTGGCCTCGAGCTCATGCTCTCCCTGGGATTAGAGGCACAGACCACCACACTGCCAAGCTCTACTCTAGCGTTTGTTTTCGTGCTTGCAGGAAAAAAGATGGAAGCCATTGCATTCCTGTGCTCAGCTGAACACAGTGCCGATCAAGTGGGTGTTTGCTGAAGGCTACTGGGAACAGGAGCATCTGGGAGCACCTGGGTCACGCATCTGGAATCAGGGTCTCACCACAAAGCAAGGGTCGCATGCAGTCCTCAGAGGAGGAAGGCAGTGTATCTGAGGAAATAAACACATCGAGATTGGTGCTTAGGTTTTGTTGGTAAGTTTAAAAACTGCATGCAGCTGGGCAGTGGTGGTGCACACCTTTAATCCCAGCATGGGAAGTAGGGGAAGGCGGATCTCTGTGAGTTTAAGGCCTGGTCTACAGAGCGAATTCCAGGACAGTCAGGGCTACACAGAAAAATCCTGTCTCAAAACAAGCCAAACAAACAAACGAACAAACAAAGACTGCATGCAACTGCAGTGCTTATGAGCCTCCACGACGGGAGGTGGGCACTGGGGCCACCGTGGGCAGTATCCTCACGTCATTTTATTAGGATTTGTGCAATTAGCACTTGTCTCTTTTAGTAAATAGTGTTTCTTTTGCATCATTTGGGAGAATACACTAGGTTTTTGCTTGTTTGCTTTTGTTTTTTAGGAGCTCAGAAGCTCTTTGTACTATTGATGAATCTTTGTTCTAAAGTCTTCAGAATGTGAAGTCTGAAGCAGATAAGGTGGCTCCTACCTGTAATCCCTGCCCTTGAGAGACCTCTCAAGGTACAAAGTGAGTGCCAGGCCAACCCAGGCTACAGTGTGAACTCTGACTCAAGTAACAGAAAAACAAACAAATAAATAGATCTAGAGTATATGACGTGGAAATTGTGGGTAGTGTGGAACTCAGAAGAAAGAACCAGACTCCTCAGAAACTATGCTTGGGATTTCACTCAGACATGCAATTTCCAAAGGGGTATTAGAGTAGTTGTGATTATGCAAAACCCTAGCCTTCTTGCTTTCTGTCCTCCATCAAGGTTCAACCCAGTGGGCCACCCACTGACACAGTTCCTGTAAATACAGAGAATCCTCTTTGATTAGGCAGATCCCTGGCTGTCAGGCTGGAGAAAATGTTTGGAAGAGGACAACCTCACAGGCTCAGCAGAGCAGAGAGACTGCCCTTTGCAGAGGGCCTGGGAAGCTCTTAGGAAAAACAGGGGAGCAGGGAAGTTGTAGCAGGGCTTTGTGGGGCAGGCCATAGATTCTCTGATGGGCTGCATCACTCTGTGTGGGCACGCGTGTGAGAGCTGATTCTGGGGAGGTGCTGATACTGGGAGATAGAGGTCTGAGTTTTCATCAGCCTTTAGATAGAGTGGAGAACAATTCGTGTGTGTGTGTGTGTGTGTGCGCGCGCGCGCGTGTGTGTGTGCTCACATGTGTGTGTGCGCGCTCACGAGTGTATATGTGTGTGTGCACGTGTGTGTTTGTGTGTATATGTGCGTGTGCATGTGCGTGAATGCGCGTGTGCACACACACGTGTGTAAAATGTCTCATTTCTCTATTTCTCCCCTCTCTCTCTGAGACACCCTGTTACCATGGTACTCAGGCTGATCTTGAATTTGGATTTTCTTGCTTGCATTGCCCAGTGGATGGGATTACAGATATGTGCAACGACATTCTTACTTCTTTCTCTAATGTATCCTTCGTTCTAATGGATCTTCTAATTTTTCTTGAGACAGTGTCTCATGTAGACCAGGCTGGCCTCGAAACTAGAATCCTGGAACAAGTTCCTTGGGCTGCATCTTCCCTGGCCACTTCTTGTTACTATTTGCAGTCTGTGAACAGTTGCTGTCTACAGATGGCCCTGCTACCACATGAGGCATTTATCTAATTTCCTTTTATCAACAAACACTCGGCAGTCAGATATCAGGGCAAGAAACTGAATGATCAGAGAAACATCATAGAAGTGACCCCCCCCCCCATTCCCTCAACCAAAGGGGCAGAGAGCATCTCTCAGCCCCGCCCTACTACTTCCTGTGTCTCTCTGTCCTCAGTGGGCAGAGAGCATCTCTCAGCCCTGCCCTACTACTTC
>NC_022020.1:4750860-4760235 GCF_000317375.1 Microtus ochrogaster
GCCCTACTACTTCCTGTGTCTCTCTGTCCTCAGTGGGCAGAGAGCATCTCTCAGCCCCGCCCTACTACTTCCTGTGTCTTTCTGTCCTCGGTCCTCTAAAACTTCTAGGGTTAAATTTGGTCAGCTGTGCTCCACCCTCTGATTCAAAACAAGCTTTATTGTCCGTCTTGGAAACATCAGAATGCAATCGAAATACAACAGCTATGAAGCTGCGCTTCATTGCACGCAGTCAGGTAGCCATGGACCAGTGCTCTGAGACCCTGACCCAGACGCAGAGGTTGCTCCCTAACGTTCAGAAATCTGCTCTTAGCTACACAGAAGGAACTGATATAAAAATGAGGCCTTACTTTATGTTATCATTTTACTTTATGACAAGGTCACAAAATGTATATATGTATAAGTTTATTCATAAAGTGGATATAGTTATACTGTCTTAGGTTTGCTTTTATTGTGATAAAACAGCAAGAGCAAAGCAACGACCAGAGCAACTTGGGGAGGAAAGGATTTATTCAGCTTACACTTCCACAGCACTGCTCACATTGAAGGAGGTCAGGACAGGAACTCACACAGGGCAGGAACCTGGAGGCAGGAGCTGATGCAGAGGCCATGGAGGTACTTACTGGTTTGCTCTGCCCACTGGATTCTCATCATGGTTTGCTCAGCCTGCTTTCTTGTAGAACCCAGGCTCACCAGCCCAGGGATGGCACCACCCACAATGGAATGGGCCTTCCCACATCAAACACTAAATATAAAATACCTTGCAGCCAGATATCATTGAGGCCTTTTTCTCAGTTAAGGCTCTCACCTTTCAGATGACTCTAGTTTGTGTGTCAAGTTGACATGGACTGTCAGCATATATACTATGTAGCCCCAATTGGTTTCAAATTCACAGTACTCCTGGCTCTGGCTGCCAGACCTTGGAAACAATTTTTCAGAAATGTCCCACTGCAGAAACTGGGGAAGTCACCAGGTTGGGGATCTGAGAGTCTGGAGAAAGAAGCCTAAGTTATCAGCTGTATCAACTCTTTTTCCATATTCTACCTTCAGCCCTCTGGCGCTCACTGTCCGTTTCTGTGATCCTCCATTCCAGGGAAGGTGGGGTCTTAGTGGTTCAGTCCCCTGGAATGAGACTAGGTTTGTGTTTCATCAAAATACCCTCTGCAAGGTTCAGTTACCTCCAATGGAAATAGTGACAATAGAACCACTTGTTAAACTGGGAGACCCAAGGCCAGTGCTTGGCACTGTGTCTGATACTGAGTGTTCAAGCCTCCATTGTTTTTCTCCACTCCTGAGAATGCCCAGCTCACAAGCAGTGAGCAGAGTACTCCATATGTATGCAGGTGCCTGTCTTCTATGGAAAGCCAAGACATTCAACAAAGAACAATACAACATGAGCCATGATACCTGACCTGAACCTTCCTCATTGTGCCCACCACTTAATAGGACAGGAGCTACTTGAAAGAAGTGAGAAAATGTGTTTTCTTTGTGTGGTAGACAGGTCTCCATCATGTTAGTTACCACTATGAAAGTGAATCAAACCAAAAAGGGGCTGTTTTTATTTACCCATGACTCTGTGGGTCAGTGATTTGGCTTCAGCCCATTTGGATGGCTTGGCTGCTATTGCCTGGTCAGCTGGTGGAAATGACAGGTCTCAGATCGCTTCACCTGTGAGTCTGCCAGTTGGTCCTGTGGGTTGGCCAGCCCCTAACTTCACAGGGAAGTTCATCCTGGCCTTCTTATGTGTGGCAGAAATTCGAGGAGGTCGAAGCAGGAGCTAAGGCTTGAAGCTTGGGCTCAGTGCTGTTAAATGTCCCTTCCGTGACAGCTGCTGAAATCTGGTCTGGTTCCACAGTCTACCTGTTGATGGAGAAGGAAGCAAAGGGAGCTTATGAAGTGTGTGAATGCAGGGCAGGGAGAAGGCCTTGGGTCTGCCTTGGCAGGTTAACCATGCAAGTCCACCTCTGCACACGACACCACATCCCTCCTTCAGGAGAAATACGAGTCTCCAAACACTCACCCATTAGGGCATTTGGTCATCACAACTAGTTCCAGGTATGGATGTGGCCTTTCTGGTATACCAGACTTGAAACATCTGTGTGCTGATCTTCAACCAATAAAAATCTCAGCTATGACAGAAAAAGGAAGGCGTGGAGAGCAGATAACTTACCCTTCCATCTTACAGGAGCCTGCATCATTCTGCCTCCAAACACAGTATAGTGGGTGTGGGGGAGGACCAGACATTAATGGCTAAACATTCCTATTCAGAAAAAAGGACTGCAGATGCTCAATGCTCATTGACTCATGATAATGCTGAAATCCACCTGGGTATGTTTCCAGGTGTCTCTTCTCTAAGGGGGGCACTACAGATTAGATCAGTGTTTCCCCGAGTCCGTTAAAGGACTGGCTCCTGACTTGGCACTGCTGGGAGATGGGAACCTTCAGAAAGTGAGGCTGAGGAGATGGCTTAGCAGTTTGGATGCTGCTGTGCTTGAGGAGGAGCCACATCAGGAGACTGGCGACCACAATGATCAAACACCCTCTTCTGGCCCCTGCAGACCACACTTTCACAGTCTTACAGACAGAAAGACAGACAGATAAATAAAAACAAATCTTCAGAAAGTTGAGCCAACTGGGAAGAAGGAGCTTGTCCTTGGAGGGACCCTGGGACCCATCCCTGCCCTGGCTCCTGTTCCCGTGTCACGGGAGGTTGTAGCCTTATTTCACTATTTATTCTTCTCACAGTTTCTGTGTTATCACTGTCCAAAATGTCAGCACCGAGAGATCAGGGGTCGAAACTTCTGAGGTCATTAGGCCAAGTAAGCTCGCCTCTCCACGGGTTGTTTCCTCCCAAAGACTTGTCACAGTGGTGGGAAGCTGACCCACATAGTAATCTGTTTCCATTGGTTAGGGAACACCTTGCCCCCTGGAGTTGGTTCTGTTGCCCTCAACTCTCCACCCTACCTTCATGGCTCCTGGTTCAACCATCTGAGATGTGATGTCACTTTCTCTGAGGATTTCCAAGCTTCAAATGAATAGCTTCTACTCTGCCCAGGAAGCTGGGGACTCAGAATTGTCCTTGCATTTTAAACTGACTCTGTCCTTCTTTGTCCAATATAGTATAATCCCCTTAAAAAGTTATGGGGGACTGCAGTGGCCCACACCTGTATTCCCAGTTCTTGGGAGAAAATGATAGACAGATCAGTCATCCAAGGTCATTCTCCAATCTATGAATTCGAGGCCAGCCTGGGTTGTATAGGATGCTGGAATAAGTAACAAGAACAACAACAATAACAATGATCAAACTAATCAAACATCTGTTTTGTTGTGGGGGCAGCCTTCCACTTCTGGTAGAGTGCTATATCAGTGATTATTGCTGGCTAATGAGCCTGTACAAACGTGTCACTGTCCTGTTCTGAGGAACATCAGTTTTGGCTCGACTCATTTAGGGCGACTTGTGTGAGTGTGGTCAGGTGGCAGGTTGGCAGTAGCTCGGCTGGTGTTATGGCCTCCGTCACAAGCCTGAATCAGTGGGTCACTACTGGGAATGTCGGCCCACCTGCTCTCTCAGGCTCAGGAGGCTAGCCTGGGCTTCATGTGGGCTTTGAAAGTGTCTTATAATCATGACTTAGAAATTATTCAATACAACTGGACCGTGGTGGTGCACGCCTTTAATCCCAGAACTCAGGAAGATCTCTGGGAATTCGAGGCCAGCCTGGTCTACAGAGTTCCAGGACAGTCAGGGTTATTACACAGAGAAAGTCTGTCTCAAAAATACAAAAACAAACAAACAAAAAGCAATTATCTAATACTATTTCTGCTATATTCTCTAGATTGAAGTAAATCACAAACCTGGCCCACATGTAAAAGGTCAGGAACAAGGTCAGCCATTTCTGCAAACAGAAATGCTTTAGCCTTTGACTTGTACAAAATGTTTAAAGTTCCCACATTTTCCCACACTTCTGCTATTATACAGGGTGTGTTATTCATTCTAACGTGTTTTAAGTGTTTTTTTAATTTTGTTTGGCGTGTGTGTGTGTGTGTGTGTGTGTGTGTGTGTGTGTGTGTGTGTGTGACATATGACCTAGCACTGAGCTATGTCTGGCTTCTCCAACATTTTTTATTGTTGCAAAATACTCAAAGAATAAAGCTCTCCCTAATTCCCCTGATTGTAGCCTCTCCTTCTCCTGACGTGTGGAGGCAAAAGTAGGCAGACCACACTTACAGTCCAGTTCCATCTCCCCCAAGTCCACACCTTTCTGACAAAAAGCCTATAAAAAGGCGAGGCCTTGCCTGCGGTAAATTCTCGGGTACATACTTCTGTCTGTTTTCTGTTTGGTTCTAGACACAAAGTAACTGTTTAACTTCACGGGGATTATATTTTACTGTTTTGATGTCTTAGTCATTTCCAGCATCCTGGGAACAAAGTTGGGAGTAAAAAGAGTTATTATCCCTGACACACTGCTGGGTCTGCGGCTCAGTTAGAGGAGAGAGAGAGAGAGAGAGAGAGAGAGAGAGAGAGAGAGAGAGAGAGACACAGAGAGAGAGAGCTATTATTTCCCACCATACTGCTGAGTATGGGGCTCAGTCAGAGTGAGAACTTATTTGTATCATGGCATGACAACTAAAAATAAAATATGTATGAGAAAATTATCTTTGTGTGTGCATAAGAGCAAGTTTGTATATGACGCGTGTGTGCACATGTGAGTGGGGTGTGTACCCCAGAACACTTGGGAACTGAGAGGACCTCTGCTGTGGGTCCCCACCATTTGCCTTGTTTGCCGTTGCGTGGGTGGCTCAGTCAATAAAGTGACAGCCCAGATGTGCAGAGCTCTGGGTTCCATGCCCAACACAGAAGAGGTGTGGTGGTGTCTAGCTGTTACAGCGTGGGGGAAGGGTGGGAGCACTTTATCAGGTGCACAGAGGACCGTTTATCAGGCCATCTTGGGCTGCGCTGTGAGTTCAAGGCCAAACTAGTTTACCTGTGCCTACCTCTTAGGAAGAAAGAAAGAAGCGGGACAAGAAGGAAGAAAGGGAGGAAGGGAGGAAAGAAGGAAGGAAGGAAGGAGCAGTCTTTTGTAGAAATTAAAAGACTCTGTGCCTGGAAGTGGGACTTGGTGGTAGAATTCTTGCCTAAGATTTCCTGCTTTTGATACTCAGCACCTGAAGGAAAAAAAAACCCTGAAGATGAAATGGTTCCAAACCTAACAAATGGTCAGAAACAAGCAGATTCAGAATATTTTAAAGGAACTAGGCGGGAGGTGTTGTCACACGCCCTTAATCCCAGCACTTGGGAGGCAGAGGTAAGAGGATCTGAGTTCGAGGCCAGCCTGGCCTACAGAGTGAGTTCCGGGGCAGCCAAGACTACACAGGGAGACCCCCTGTCAACATCCCCCCCACCGAAAAAGAGAACAGTACCTCAAACTAAAAGAGACAAATGAATTCAAAGACACACACACACACACACACACGAGAGAGAGAGAGAGAACGTTTTGCCTGAAAAGCCTAGTTGTGCTGTTCTTCACGTTCCCTCTCCACTTCCACTGCTTTCATTTGTTCGTTTGCTTGTTGTTCATCGTTTTAGTCTGAATATCTGTTTTCTTCCTGCAAAGGCACCTGAGTGGAAACATGGGGCTTGTGCTTTTTCAGCTAATGAACCCTTCAGCTCGTTCAGTTCACCTTCTAGCTTTGAGTTTTGTTTTGTTGTTTTAAACACTGTGTATGTTCATGTACCTGAATACCGTGGTGTATACGCAAATGTCAAAGAACAACACCATGTGTGCTCAGAGAAACTGAGCTCAGGTTGTGAGGCTTGGTGGCAAGTGCCTTTACCACCTGAGCCACCCTGCTGGCTCTCTATTCATTAAGAGCTGACTGGTTAGCTAGATGTAACTGCTCGCTCTCTGTAACCCCAGCACTGGGGAGTGAAGACAGGAGGATCAGAGGTTCAAACACAAATATCAACAAGCTGGGAGCAAGATGGTGCTAGAGCCTGAGCATTACTGAGCCTGAGGTAGGAGGGTAGTTCAGGGAAAGGGCGGGGGTGTGGCTTGCTGGGAGAACTCTTGAGTCTCTGTTTCTGGGGGTTAAGATGGGAATATGTAATTATTGTAATAAGTATAAACCGTTGTCAATAATGTATACTATTTTGGAACCCTCTCTGAGGGAGGAACTCTGCTATTCTTCCTGCCCCCCCGACTCCTCTCAGCTGCACTTTCCATGGGCTATGGTGTCCTTCAGTATTTAAGCTGTACAGGGCCTTAGCGGGAGGTAAATGTGTCAATCAAGGTCTAAGATTTGCGTAGGTTGTGGTTTCTGCATCAGGGAGATGGATGGACATGGGGCTAGTGTGGGTTAGAATACACAGAAAAGTAGAACATTGAGCAGGTGGATCAATCACAATAATTATTTCACATCAGCATTGATGTTTGACTCCACCCACATCGTGTTATCCAGACAAGGTCTCCAAGTGGATCTACTTCCAGCTCTTCACAGGGTTCGAGAGCAATTAATTATGTCATTCAACAAGTGATGATTGTTGGGAACATAATGGTGATTAACACTAAAATTTCTAGAATTTTTTTTTCTTTTGAGAAAACTCATTCTGAGGCACAAAGGCAGGTGGAGAACACTGGATCTTTCTATGTCCTAAGTTTTTTGCCAGAGATAGTGGGTCATACCTGTGACCCTAGCCCTCGGGGAGCTGAAAGTGGAGGACTGTTTAGAGCTTGAACTCATCTGTGCATAGCATTTGCAGGAAATTCTAGCTAGAGACCAAATAATAATCCATTTCTTTCATATGGAAAATCTAGTTTTTATATACATATAAAACCTAGGAGATATATGCATACATATTTAGAAAAGTACTTTTAAAAGATAAATTAAATATTTATTATATCATATAAACTCTGTGTGTGGGGGGGATATGAATGCGTGTGTGAAAGCAAGGGTGCTGGAGAGATGGCTCAGCACTTGGGATCGCTGGTCCATCCCAGCAGTTCACAACTGTCAATCACTCCAGTTGCAGGGCGTCCAGGACTCCCACACGGACACACAGACAGGCAATACACCAACACATAAAATAAAAATAAATAAATCATTAAAAAAAGTTTTTAAGCCGAGTGGTGATGGTGTAAGTCTTTAATCCCAGCACTGAGGTGGCAGAGACAGGCAGATCTCTGTGAGTTTGAGACCAGCCGGATTTACAGAGCAAGCTCCAGAACAGGCACCAAAGTTACAGAGAAACCCTGTCTCAAAAAACAAATAAACAAAGAAAACAAACAAAAAAATTAAAAAGGAAGTAAGGAAAGTAAAACATATGTGTGTATGTGTATATATGTATAGCACATATGTAAAACACATGTATGTGTATATATGTATAGCACATATGTAAAACACATGTGTATGTATATATGTATAGCACATATGTAAAACATATATGTGTATACATATATGTGTATAGCGCATATGTAAAACATATGTGCATGTATATATGTATAGCACACATGTAAAACATGTGTGTGCATGTATATATGTGCATAGCGCATATGTAAAACATGTGTGTATGTATACATATGTATAGCACATATGCAAAACATATGTGTATGTATATATGTGTAGCACATATGTAAAACATATGTGTGTGTGCGATAGCACATATGTAAACATGTGTGTATGTATATATGTATAGCACGTATGTAAAACATGTGTGTATGTATATATATATACATATATATAGCACATATGGCATAAAATGGCCCGAAGAGAGGACGAAGTCAGCCGAGATGCCAGCCCAAGACGACGCGGGACTGGGTCAACTGTGCTCAAAGTGCACAATAGACTTGAACAAACTTTTTTTAAAATTTATTTTTATTATACTAATTTTCATGTGTTTCCGTCCACCACAGAAACAAGACATACTCTTAACTTCAGAGCCATGTCTCCAGCCCCTATTTTATCTTTTAATTTTATTTTTATTTACTTTTTCTGTATGTGTGTCATTACTGTTACCCAACACTCACACATAGAAGTCAGGAAAACCTTTTGGAGTCAGCTGTCCTGCTCCGTGGGGTCCCACTCAGGGTGGTGACAAGGACTTCATCTGCCTTGTCTCTCCAGGCTCTTCGAGGCTAAAAGACAAACGCAATTGGGAGTGTGGATATTGATGAGCCTTTGGACGGGTTGTGTGTGGAAGAATTTGACCCAGGCTTGAGCCAAGTGCCAGGGGCCCTGGGATGATGTGTGATTGACTGACCGCAGCACAGCCTCGTGTATGACACCCACTCAGTGTTGGGGAACAGAAGTCAGATGAACCTGGCTCATTTCCTAAGCAAATAGCTTGGTCTGATCATAGCCACGCCCACAAGTGCCACTCTCCAGGACTTTCAAGGTTGGGGACTGAAGAGGTGGCTCAGTGGTTAAGAGCACTGGCTGCTCTTCCAGAGGACCCAAGCTCAGTTCCCAGCACCCACATGGCAGCTCACAACTCTCATTAACTCCAGTTCCAATGCATCTGACACCTTCACACAAATGCACATAAAATAAAAAAATGAATAAGTTATTAGAAGAAGAGTCCAAGGTCCTCAGCCCATCATCATGTTTTACTCATTTTGCATTTATTTGTTCTTTCTTAAGACAGGTCTTTGCTAGTTAGCCCAGGCTGGCCGCAAACTCACCATTTCCTGCATCCTCCTCCCCAGTGCTGGGATATACTTCCATACCTAGTGCTATTAGAACTTTTTAAAAAGTTTTTTCTGTGGGTTTTTTTCTTTTTCTTTTCAGGACAGGGTTTCTCTGTGTCCTGGAACTCACTCTGTAGACCATTGTGGTCTCAAACTCAGAGATCCGCTGCCACTGCCTACCAATTTCTTGGAATAAAGGCATGTACCACCACACCCAGGTCTTTTTAAATTTTATTATTTAATTTTATTTATGTGACTACGTACATATTTGTGTGTGTGTGTGTGTGTGTGTGTGTGTATGCCCTGTACCTTCAGTGCCTGGTAGAGGGTGTCAGAGTCCTTGGAGTTGGAGTTGCAGGTGGTTGTGAGCCATCTGGTGCTGATGCTGGAAACCAGACTCTGATCACCTAGAGAGCAGCAAGTACTCTAAACTGCTGAGGTATCTCAGCATCCTCACCTTTTAGTTTTCAATGAATTACTATTTTTTTTTTTTGGATTTTCGAGACAGGGTTTCTCCGTGAATTAATTTTGAGACGTGTCATAGTGTAACTTAAGCTGGCCTTAAATTCACTATGTAGCCAGGAATGACCTTGAGCTGCTAATAGTAACCACAACCACCACCATCATCACCATCATCATCACCACCTCCACCACCTCCACCTCCTCCACCTCCACCACCTCCACCACCGCCACCACC
>NC_022020.1:4760623-4779318 GCF_000317375.1 Microtus ochrogaster
CTTCTGCCTCCCGAGTGCTGGGATTAAAAGTGTGTACCACCACCACCCGGCAGCATCGCCTTCTCAATGAGTACACAGAGATTTGAACTTTCAATGGCTTCCTAAGGTGTTCTGCTCCTCCATATCGGCCTGCTGTGAGCCCGCTGAAGTCTGGTGCCACTTCCACCCCAAATCAGTTCTACCTAAGGTCCATCCTGGGCACAGATCATCAGTTCCACTTGGCTGCAGGCCTCCTGACACCTCCATCTCTTTGTTTGCCTGCCGGCCTCCAGGAACAGGGTGTAAGCTGAGGACAGGTACTCTCTGCGCCTTGATTTCACGAGTTCCTAGAGCAGTGTCTGGTGAGTGTGTGCCCTTGACCAATATCTGCCAATGAACAAATAAGCAATAGCTTATAGTTTGACAAATAAAGTCTAAATTATATAAAATATTTTTGGAATACTGGGTTTTTGTATCTGAATGTTTTAGTGTAAATTACAATGTTCACTATTGTAGATAAGAATAATGAAGAGGTTATGTATATAAAAACTACTTATTTTTTTCTCCAAATCTTGTGCATTCATTTCCACCTAAGCTTTGGAATCTTATCAATCAACAAATATTTGAGTATCTACTATGTATAAGATATTATTCCAGTCTCTATGCACAAATCAAAGAAACACTAGAGTGTGAGAATTCGTCTCTCTGGGGACTTAGAACTTTGTGATAAGAGTCACTGTTCTTTTTCCACTCAAAGGTCTTGCCATGGAATTTGTGGCATAAGCAAAATCGTAGAGATGGGAAAACCAAATGGGAATAGAGGCTCATGAGGCTCATGCCTGTGACTCCAGCAGCTGAGAGGCCAAGGCTGGAGGATCGCTGCAAGTTCAATTCCAGTTTGGGCTACAGAGTGAGACACAAACAATGAGAGGGGAGGGGTGCAGGGGAAGGGAAAAATGATAAGGAGGAGAAAAGGAAGAAAGAAGATAAGAAGGAGGAAGAGGAGACGGAGCAGAAGTAGAAGAGAAATGGAAAGGAGAGAGAAAAGAAAAAGGAAAGCGAAGGAAAAGAACTGTGGCCTGAGAATGTTGTCCACTCGGTGTGGTGTTTCCCTAGCTTACATGAGGTCTCCACGTTTCATCCCCAGCATCATACATGTTGGGCATAGTGGTGCACACACCCTGAATTCCAGCAATGGGAAGTTAGGCAGGAAGATCATAAGTTCAGGCTCATGCTCAGTGTACTTAGTGAGTTTGAGGCCAGACTAGAGTACATAGGACCCTGTCTCAGAAAGGAAAGAAAGAGGGGGGAGAGGGGGAGAGGGAGGGAGGGAGGGAGGGGGAGGGAAGGAATAAGTGAAAAGAGGAAAGGAGGAAGGAATAAACGGACAGCAGTGAAGGAAGGAAGGACAATGACAGGGTGAGCAGGAGGAACGTTTCCCAAAGGCACCAATTGTCCAAACAGTCTTCCATTTGAAGCCTCCTCTGCCTGGATTGATGAGCAAACCCTTTCTTACCAGAGCTTGTATACTACAAAACTCAGGAGACAAGGAAGGGTGGGCAACACTTTCCTCTTAAAGGGAAGGAAACATTCTCCCAGGGATCTGGGACAGCAAGCCTGGGTAGAGCCCTATGGAACAAGCCAGGGCCGTGGGCTTGAGCTCTGGAGGAGTCAGGCATGTCTCTGCAGACAGCCCTCTAATGCATGGGCTCCAAGATTCCAGCCCTGGACACGGGCAAGGAGTCAAAACCCAAGCGGGGTCATGGAGGAACACGAGCCGACAGGAGAAAGAGGTGGTGGCTGTTGTGAAGGGCTCAGGGCCAGGTGCAGGAAAGGGAACAGATTTCTTTGGGGTTTGATTGTTCAGACTTTAGTGTTTGGTTTAGAGTTGGGCTCTTATGGTCTTCACCATTAACGCTTACAAAGAGAACTGCTTGTGCCTGATACATCTTCTATTTATCCTTATTGACTTTTGGATTTTAAAAAATTCCTTCAACATCAGAAATTGTGTACACTTGACCCTCTATAAGCATGAAATATATATCTTCAGAATCTGTCAACAATAACTGAAGATGTTTTTTTAATATTTATTTATTTTTATATATACAATATTCTGTCTGTGTGTATACCTGAAGGCCAGAAGAGGGTGCCAGACCTCTTTACAGATGGTTGTGAGCCACCATGTGGTTGTTGGGAATTGAACTCAGGACCTTTGGAAGAACAGGCAATGCTCTTAACCACTGAGCCATCTCTCCAGCCCCCCTGAAGATGTTTTTAGAAGACATTTATTTCTTTATATGTTAAGTCTGTGAATGTATATGCACCATGTGTATGCAGTGCCCAAGCCAGAGAAGACACCAGTTCTCATGGAGCTAGAGGTCCAGGTGGTTGTGGGACACCGCATGGTGATGGTCCTTGGAAAGAGGATCAGATAAACTGGAGCTGGAGGCATGAGGCTGCCTAGTGGGCTGCCCACCTCCCTGTCACACTGAGCCTGTGGTGGGCAAGATCAGAACCAGTTCCTGAACCTCTTCAGAGTTTGTGAATTCAGAATCTGAGTCTCTGCACACAAGATGACAATACCTGTAATCCTAGCACTCAGGAGAGAGAGGCAGGAAGGCCACAAGAGATAAAACCAGCCAAAGCTAGAGTGGGAACCTGTAAGTTGGCACTTAGATAAGTGACAACCCAAAAGCCCCTTCTGGGTGGAGGGTGGACAGATGGCGTGCTGGTTAAGAGCACTTGCGGCTCTTGTGGAGAGCCTGAGTTGGGTTTCCAGCACGCACTAAGGACAGCTCACACTGCCTGTAACTCCAGCTCCAGGCAGCCAGTGCCTTTTCCTGATCACTGTAGGCACCTGCACACTTGTGGCAGATATTCACACATCACATATACATACCAATAAAAAGAAAATAGATCCATATAGAGTCCAAGTCTGAAAACTCCACACAGCTGTCCCTGAGGCGACTCTGCATGTTAAAAGCACATACTTGTAGTAATTGGTGCGGCGGGCTGCTCCCCAGCACCCCGCTGCCCGCACGGCTAGCTTTATACCCTAAATAATTACACGGACACTGTATTCATTTAATCACTGCTTGGCCATTTCTATCTAGCCTAACTCTCGCACCTGGACTAGCCCATTTCTAATCATCTATGTGTAGCACCCCAAGGTGCGCTTACCGGGAAGATTCTAGCCTACGTCCATCCTGGGTCGGAGCTTCATCGCGTGTGCCTCAGAGAGCAGAGCTCTCACCTCTGCCCGCAAGAGTGGAGCATCTCGTGTCTCTCTGAGGCATCTGCCCCCGAGAGGAGAGCTGTCGAGTCTGTGAGCTCACTTCCTCTTCCTCCCAGCGTTCTAACCTATCAGGGCAAGCAGCTTCTTTATTTAATCAACCAATGACCTTCCTCCATCACATACTGACCAAAAGCCATCTACAGATGCAACACAATGCCCATCAAATCCCAGCAAAATGCTTAAAAGGTCTCAAAGGACCGGTACCCAACTTCATATGGAAAAGCAAAACACCCAGGATAGTCCAGACAATCCTGTGCAATAAAAGAACTTCTGGAGACATCACAATCCCTGACTTCAAACTCTACTACAGAGCTACAGTAATGAATAACGGATAACAAAAATAAGAGTCCCCTGTTCCACCATTTCAAAATGTTTGTCTACTGAGAGGAGAAATAGGTTATGTCAAGAAAGAAAGAATAAAATTGTGACAGAGAAGGCAGGATTGCAGATTCAAAGCCAGTCTGTTCGCTGGTCCCCGGGTCTGTATTCGTGTCAGTACAATACCCTCCCTATGACTCTGCAGTATAATTTGAGGTCAGATACAGGGATACCACAAGCAGTGTTCTCTCTGATTAGCATGCTTTTGGCTGTGCGTGGTCTGTGATGTCTATAAATTCAGGCATGAAACTCAGTGCTCAGCTGAGTAGCGCTGATGGGATGGTGATTCTGATTCTCTAATCATTCCAACAATAAACTGGAATTAGGCTGCTTGGGACCTATTGGTTGGAAGCATCCTAAACCCATGGGCTAGGAGAACAGCCAGCAGGAGTGAGAAGACAGCTGTGGAGTTCAAACAAGGCAGAGTCTAGGCAAAGGCTGTAACCAGACTAGACTATAGAAACAAGGTGGGCCAGGCCTTGTGGTGTAATCCCAGCATTCAGGAAAGTGTGGCAGAAAGATTCTGAGTTCAAGTCCTACACAGTAAGGCTGCCTTAAAAAATAATAAATAAGGCTGAGAATGTCACTCACGTGGTAGCTCCACAAAATCCTGGGTTTCATTTCTGCTATCTCACAAAGCAGAGGGAGATTAAGGCAGTAGGATCTGAAGTTCAAGGCCATACTTAGCTACACACAGAGTTTGAGGCCAGCCTGGACTACATGAAACCTTGTCTCAGAAAGAAAGAAAGAAAGAAAGAAAGAAAGAAAGAAAGAAAGAAAGAAAGAAAGAAAGAAAGAAAGAAAGAGGGGCTGAGAGATGGCTCAGAGGTTAAGAGCACTGCCTGCTCTTTCAAAGGTCCTGAGTTCAATTCCCAGCAACCACAGGGTGGCTCACAACCATCTGTAATGAGATCTGGTGCTGTCTTCTGGCCTGCAGGAATACACGCAGACAGAATACTGTATACTTAAAAAAATAAATATTAAAAAAAGAAAGAAAGAGAGAGAGAGAGAGGAAGAAAGGGAGGGAGACAGGAAGGGGGAGAGAGAGAGAGAAAGAGGAGAGGGCAAGCAGCAGATTGGATAGGATCAGACAAGACATTTGTCTCTCCAAGGAATATGTTCGCCTATAGTTTCTGCCCCTACAGCTGGGCATAAGTGAGCCCCCATCCTAGTTCATGAAACAGATTGAGCTGGAACAGAGAGCTTACAACATGCTTTTCTGACTCTTCTGGGCTGTTAATATCCCAGAAATTGTACTTAGGAGACTAAGAGCCAGGGGCCTGTTACCAGAGACTTCATCAGCCGAAACTCCCAGTGTCTGGGAATTGGAGCCCTTGGCAGGTGCGCCTGTCAGAGCAGTTATCTATGCTGCTGGGAGGGCCAGAGGCAGTTTCCTGGTGTCGGCTTTAACCAGTCTTTCCAAAGGGCTCCAAGTCAAAGTTGGTGCACTTGACTGAGCACAAGGCCCTGGCTGCTCGCAACCCTGGCCAATGGCTAGCCAATGATCGGCTGACAAAAAAGTGCTGCTTGGGGCGAGGAGGAAGGAAAACAGGGGCCCCATTGAATGCCTACCGAGCTAGTTCCCACTTTGGCACTCAAAATGGTCAATTTTAGCCGATCAGGCTCATTTCGCAACCGGGTTATGTGAGTCCCCAGCGTTACCTCTTATCTCTGGGCAGAGGTGTGAAAACAGAACCCGAGTGGCTCAGACTGGCAGCCTGAAGGAGGGTCTTTGTGTACGGTGGAAATGAGGGCAGGCTGCCACCTCAGATACCCCCGCCACATGTGCTTTTTGCTTTGCTTCATTCGAGACCAGTCTACTTGCATCAGAAACAGAGGCGAAAACACTTGTCACTATGTGGGGTTCTTCCCCTCTGCCTGGGTTAAACCTGTGTCCTGGAGATCTATTCAAACGGCTCGTGATTTCCTCCCAAATGTGTAGTGAGCCTTATGCACAGCGGGCTGCCTGAGCTGTTCACTGCCCTCTTGGGAGTGAGGAGCAAGATGGCATCATGCCAGAAGCCTCACAAAGTGTCGTTGTTACCGGCCTCTTGATGTTCCTGTGTGGCTTCACTGGAGCAGAGGGTCTGTTTACACCAACTGGCTCGCATTGATTCATCTGGGGGATGGGGACGACAGCGCTGACCTGTGTTAGTCTCTGGAGCATGTGGGAGCATTCAGCCAGCATTGGAGGGAGTCCTGAAATGAGTTTGGTGAGGTGAGACAGAATTACACCCTTGGGGGAGGGGAGCTCATTTCCAGCCCTCAGAAAACAAGTTTCTGACCAGGTTGGTGGCAGAGAGGAAACTCGAGGCCTGGGTTCTTTAAGAAGCTGATTGTCTCTCAGGAGTGAGCCGAGAGTACACTCCAGGTCAGTTCCTTAGGAAATTTGAGGGTCTGGATGTCACTCAAAATATATGTGAAAAAGACATACTTGGAGCTTATTATAGAGGATTTCCCCAAAATTGTTTTAAGTAAATCACAGTCATGGTTTGTTGAATAAAAAATAAAACTGCTTTGTTTAGACAAGGTCTTAGGCAGTCTACCTAGCCTAGTCTCCACTTCTATGTGTAGCCAAAGATGTCCTTGAATTTGGCACCTTCCTGCCCCCAGGAGGAAGTGTTGGAATTACAGCCTTACTCCACCAGTCTGGATCATGTTGAAGAATTTTAACTGTTGCTTTGTTCAGTGTTTGAAACATGGTGCAACAGAGCTCAGGCTAGCTCCCAGTTCCTTGCACAGCAAATACTGGCTTTGAATTCCAGGCCTTCCGTAACCACCAGGGTGCCAAGATTGTAGCTATGCAGCACAACAGTTGGGGTTTGTTCTGTTTTGATTTTTATTTATTTATTTTATTTATTGGGGGAGGGGTGTTTGTTCGCTCTGTAGCCCAGCACAGCCTTGAACTCACTGTGTAGCTCAGGCTGGCCTCACATTTGAGAGCCTTTGGCCTCCTAGTAATGAAATCACAGACATGGGTCAACAAATCATGCTTTAGCTAACACTTTGCTGCAAACTTTGCTCCACGCCACCTCCAAACGCTGCTAAGGGGGTTATAAATCCCAAAATGGACTCTTGGTGAGACAGAGATACAGCCCTAGTCAGGGAGGTCCTCCACAGCCCAAGGCCAGGTCCTTGTAGGGCCTTCTGTATTCTCTCAGGGACTGTCCTCATGGCAGGGCTATGGCCTAAGGTGTCCTGTTCCAAGAGAATTTCCTTTCTCACTCTGAGGTATCTACAGCTTCTATTTGCTCGGTTATCAGTAAAAGCAAAGGAACAACAACAACTAAAAAAAAAAAACTGAACTCTAACTAGTTCCCAATGACCTTCAAGAGACCTGTTAACCTTCAGGACTCGGTCCCCTTAGCCTCCACCTACCAGGGGAATAGGGCACAATGGTCTGTCTATCCTTTTGCCTTGAAGGCTTTCTAGGTTCCTTTCTGCAGAACTCTGAGACATCCTCTCTCTCTTCAATTAGCTAATGGCTTATTTTAAACTCTCCCTACTTGGCAAGCCGCATTCCACCTTGAGCTACACCTCAGCCTCACTGTGAGTTTACTAAAAGTCCAGATCTGTTTGCAATCCCACCACAGGCTTGGAGCTCCTAGTAGCATAACGTGGTAGACCACCTCTTGGTAATTATTTACTAAAATGCTCTAAGTACTTTTTAAATGAAGTCTGACCATTGGGGGTTTGGTGTTGTTTTCCTGAATGGATCATATTAGATCACCATGGTATCCAAGTGAAGTCTGGGAGTTCTAGACCTCAGAAGGAAGAAAGGAAAGTCTTGTTAAAGGACTTTGTTTATTTCTGTTTTGAGATCTTACGTGTCCAGACTTGCCCAAAGTGGCCCTCCTGCCTCAGCCTTGTGGATGCTGGGATTGTAGGCATCTGTCCGGACCACACTCAACCTAAAAACAATTTTGTATTAACCATAGGCTTTATTTTAAATTTTTTAATTGATTTTTATTGCTCTCTACATTTTTTTCTGCTCCCCTCCTTGCCTTCCCCTCCCATTCATCCCTCTCCCATGGTCCCCATGCTCCCAATTTACTCAGATCTTGTCTTTTTCTACTTCCCATGTAGATTAGATCTATGTAAGTCGCTCTTAGTGTCCTCATTGTTGTCTAGGTTCTCTGGGGTTGTGATTTGTAGGCTGGTTTTCTTTGTTTTATGTTTAAAAATCACTTATGAGTGGGAACATATGATAATTGTCTTTCTGGGTCTGTGTTACCTAACTCAAAATAATGTTTTCTAGCTCCATCCATTTGCCTCTAAATTTCAAGATGTCATTATTTTTTTCTGCTGTGTAGTACTTCATTGTGTAAATGTACCATATCTTCCTTATCCATTCTTCAGTTGAAGGGCATTTAGGCTGTTTCCAGGTTCTGGCTATGACAAAGCTGCTATGAACATAGTTGAGCACATGTCCTTGTGGCATGATTGAGTATCCTCTGGACATATACCCAAAAGTGGTATTACTGGGTCTTGAGGAAGGTTGTTTCCTAATTTTTTGAGAAATCGCCACACTGACATCCAAAGGGGCTGTACCAGCTTGCACTACCACCAGCAATGCAGAAGTGTTCCCTTTACCCCACAACCTCTCCAGTATAAGTTGTCATCAGTGTTTTTGATCTTGGCCTTTCTTACAGGTGTAAGATGGAATCTCATAGTTGTTTTGATGGCTAAGAATGTTGAACATTTCCTTAAGTGTCTTTCAGCCATTTTAGATTCCTCGGTTTTGAGTTCTCTGTTTAGGTCTGTACTCCATTTTTTTATTGGATTATTTATTCTTTGATGACCAATTTCTTGAGTTCTTTGTATATTTTGGAGATCAGACCTCTGTCTAATGTGGGGTTAGTGAAGATCTTTTCCTATTCTGTAGGCTGTCATTTTGTCTTGTTGACCGTGTCCTTTGCTGTACAGAGCTTTTCAGTTTCAGGAGGTCCCATTTATTAATTGTTTCTCTCAGTGTCTGTGCTTCTAGGGTTCTATTTAGGAAGTGGTCTCCTGTGCCAATGCATTCAAGTGTCCTTCCCACTTTCTCTTCTATAAGGTTCAGTGTAGCTGGCTTTATGTTGACATCTTTGATCCATTTGGACTTGAGGTTTGTGCATGGAGGTAGATATGGATCTATTTTTATTCTTCTACATGCTGATATCCAGTTATTCCAGCACCATTTGTTAAATATGCTTTCTCTTTTCCATTTGTTATTTTTTGCTTGTTTGTCAAAAATCAGGTGTTCGAAGGTGTTTGGATTAATATCCGGGTCTTCGATTTGGTTACATTGGTCCTCCTATCTGTTTTTATGCCAATATCAGGCTGTTTTCATTACTGTAGCTCTGTAGTAGAGTTTGATGTCAGGGATTGTGATGTCTCCAGAAGTTCCTTTATTGTACAGAATTATTTTGGCTATCCTGGGTTTTTTGCTTTTCTATATGAAGTCAAATATCATTCTTTCGAGGTCTGTGAAGAATTTTGCTGGGCATTGCATTGACTCTGTAGATTGCTTTTTGTAAGATTGCCATTTTTACCATGTTAATTCTACCTACCCAAGAGCATGAGAGGTCTTTCCAGTTTCTGGAGTCTTCTTCAATTTCTTTCTTCAAAGATTTAAAGCTCTTGTCATACAAGTCTTCCACTTGTCTGGTTGGAGTTACTCTGAGATATTTTATGCGGTTTATGGCTATTGTGAAGGGTGATATTTTTCTGATTTCTTTCTCATTCCATTTATCATCTGTGTACTGGAGGGATACTGATTTTTTGAGTTAATCTTGTATCCTGCTGCATTGCTGAAAGTTGTTTATGAGTTGTAGAAGTTCCTTGGTTGAATTTTTGGGGTTGTTTATGTAAACTATCATATCATCAGCAAATAGTGAGAGTTTGACTTCTTTTCCAATTTGTATTCCCTTGATCTCTTTTTGGTGTCTTATTGCTCTAGCTAGGACCTCGAGAACTATATTGAATAGATACGGAGAGAGTGGATAACCTGTCTTGTTCCTTATTTCAGTGGAATTGCTGGGAGTTTCTCTTCATTTAGTCTGATGTTGGCTGTTGGCTTGCTGTATATTGCCTTAATTATGTTTAGGTATGTTCCTTGTATCCCTGCTCTCTCCAAGACCTTTATTATGAAGGGATGTTGTATTTTGTTGAAAGTTTTTTCAGCATCTAATAAAATGATCATGTGGTTTTTATATTTCAGTTTATTTATATGGTGGATTATGTTGACAGATTTGCATATGTTGAACCATCCCTGCATCTCTGGGATGAAGTCGACTTGATCATAGTGGATGATGGTTCTGATGTGTTCTTGGATTCAATTTGCCAGTATTTGATTTAGTATTTTTGCATCAATGTTCATGAGTGAGACTGGTCCGTAATTCTCTTTCTTAGTAATGTCTTTGTGTGGTTTGGGTATCAGAGTAATTTTAGCCTCATAAAAAGAGTTTGGCAATGTTCCTTTTGTTTCCATTGTATGGAACAATTTGAGGAATATTGGTATTAGTTTTTCTTTGAAAGTCTTGTAGAATTCTGAGCTGAAACCATCTGGTCCTGGGCTTTTTTTGTTGTTGTTGTTGAGAAACTTTTGATGACTATTTCTATTTTTTCAGCAGTTATAGGTCTTTGCTTATCTAGTCTTGATTTAATTTTGATAAGTGGTATTTATCCAGAAAGTTGTCCATTTCCTTTTTTAGTTTTGTGAAGTACAGGTTTTTGAATATGACCTGATGATTCTCTGTATTTCCTCAATGTCTATTGTTATGTCTCCCTTTTCATTTCTGATTTTGTTAATTTGGATATTCTGTTTCTCTCTGACTTTTGGTTAGTTTGGATAAAGTTTTGTCTATTTTTTTTATTTTCTCAAAGAACCAGCTCTTTGTCTCATTGATTCTTTGTATTTTTTTCTTTGTTTCTATTTTGTTGATTTCAGCTCTCAATTTGATTATTTCCTGCCATCTAGTTCTCTTAGGTGAGTTTGCTTCTTTTTGTCCTAAGTTTTCAAATGTTATGTTAATTCACTAGTTAGGGATTTTTCTAGCTTCTTTATGTAGGCATTTAGTGCTATGAACTTTCTTCTTATCACTGCTTTCATTGTGCCCATAAATTTGGGTATGTTGTGCAGTCATTTTCATTGAATTTTAGCAAGTCTTTAATTTCTTCCTTTATTTCTTCCTTGACCCATTGATGCTTCAGATGAGCATTGTTTAATTTCCATGTGTTTGTGGGCTTTCTGGAATGAATATTGCTGTTGAATTCTTGTTCTAAGCCATGGTGATCTGATAAGATACATGGATTATTCCAACTTTTTTTGTATCTGTTGAAGTTTGTTTAGTTACCGAGTATGTGGTCAATTTTTGAGAAGGTTCCATGAGGTCCTAAGAAGAAGGTATATTCTTTAACCACAGTTTTTAAGAACAAATTGAACCAAATAATTCCATTGCTAAGATTCTATGTCATGAAATGCAGACTTTGAGGTCATATTGGAGTTGTTGGTCAATGAATGAGGCTACTGATTCCACAGAAAGGGTCTATCCCTTGAGGGTGAATGTGGGGTTTGGTAAGAACACGCTTGCTGCTCTTTCACAGGTGGGGGGTTTAAGCAGCAGCCTCAAGTGTCTGTGTGTAACTTTGTATAGGGGGATTGTTTTGTCTTTGTTTAGGATGTTTGCATTTTGTCTTTATGGCAGTGCTGGGGTTTGAACCTAAGGCCAATGCTGTACCACAGACAACCTTTTCTTCTTCTTTTCATTTTTTAAAAAATTGTTTTTAAAGATTTTTATTTATTATGTATAGTGTTCTGTCTGCATGTATGCCTGCTTGCCAGAAGAGGGCACCAGATCTCATTACAGATGGTTGTGAGCCACCATGTGGTTGCTGGGAATTGAACTCAGGACCTCAGCAAAAGAAATCAGTGTTCTTAACCTCTGAGCCATCTCCTCAGCCCATCTTTTTCTTTCCTTACTGATAAACTCAGGCTGTTCTTTTTTTCATTTTTTAAGATGAGGATTTTGTCCTAGAGAGATGACTAGCCTTTAGGCTAGGCTCACAACCAAAAATGTAAGAGTTCGGTTCTCACCGCCCATGGCTTTCCCTCCAGGTACAAGAAAGAAAGAAAGAAAGAAAGAAAGAAAGAAAGAAAGAAAGAAAGAAAGAAAGAAAGGAAGGAAGGAGAAGAAAAAAGAAAAAGAAAGAAAGAAAGAGAGAGAAAGGAAGGAAGAGAAAAAAATAAAGATGAGGATTTTTACTGGGCTGATCTCAAACTCCTTACATCATTAGAGGATGACTTTGAACTTCTGGCCCTCCTGCCTGCACCCCTCAGGTGCTGGGACTGAAAATGTGCACCACCATACTGTGGTGATGGAACCGACAACATTGTCTATGTTAGGGGAGCGTCCAGCAGAGCTACTTCCCTGGCCCATTCTTGCATTTAAAAATATTTAATTTGTTATTTTTATTTTGTTTCATTACTCAAAATTTTTATTGTGAGTACATGCATGCTTGTGGTGTGGGGTCATGGTGTGTGTGTGTTTGTGTGTGCGTGTGTGTGTGTGTGTGTGTGTGTGTGTGTGTGCTGCTCGCACAGTGATGTATTTGTATTCAGTACCCAAAGAGGACAGAGGAGGGCATTATATCCTTGGGAGCTGGAGGTCCAGGTGACTGTAACTCGTGGACACAATGAACTGTGTTCTGCCTTCTGGAAAAAAACATCAAGTACTCTTAATTACTGAGCCATCTCTCAGGTTCCACACCCAACCCTACAGTTTTAAATACAGGATTCTGGAAGATGAAAAATGTTTTCCAAAAGTCAATGAACAAGGTGGTGGGAACTTTTGGTTCATGCACTTCCTGAACACTGTGAGCTCAGGTTCAGACAGCTGGTCTCTGCTTCAGTTTTTTTTTTTCCTGTGTTATCTTTAGATTTCATTTAGCTCAAAGGGGCCTTGAACTCACTGTGTAGGTGATAACCTTGAACTCCTGACCCTGATTAACTTTTTTGAAGTATACCACTACTTCGGGTGGCTTCTTTCTTCTTTCTTTCTTTACTTATTATTTATGAGACAAAGTCTCTAGCCCAGGCTGGCCTTCCACTCCCTGCGTAGCCCCGTTTTCTATGCAGCCCTAGTCCAGGCTGGCTTTCGACTCCCTGTGTAGCCCCGTTTTCTATGCAGCCCTAGCCCAGGCTGGCCTTCGACTCCCTGTGTAGCTCAGTTTTCTATGTAGCTAGATAACTTAAACACCTGGCCTTCCCGCTCCCACTTCTCAAATGTTGGGAGGATTCTGGAAACCAAACCCAGGGCTTCCTGTAGTCCAGTCAAACACTCTCCCAAGTGAGCTATTCCCCAGCCTCTTACTCATTTTTAAAAGATGATCTTACTGTGTAGCCTATTGGCCTTGAGCCTCAGTTCTCCAGTGCTGAGATTACAGGTATATACCAGCAGTATAGATTTTTCCCTCACTCCTTCCCTTTCTTCCTCTTCTTCCCCTCCTCCTGTGAGATCTTGCTATGTCTCCTTGGGCAGCCTGAAACTTTTATTTATTTTTCTGTTCATGGATAGGTAATTAGTTCAGAATTTGAACCCAGGTCCAATAAAACCCACACTGTATTCATGTTCCTGGCACCCAGGCGATCCTCCAGGGTATAGCATAGCATGGATGAACAGAGCCACTGTCACCAGGACTTCAGGTAAGACCTTTGGGAGGCATCTGAAGGAAGATGTGTCCACAACACAGTAGGGCAGCCTGGCTTAAAGAAGGATCGGGATCTCAGAGACAGACACAAGTGGTTTAATTGCTGACTCAGATTCAGTAGCGGAGGCTTCTCTGACTGGACCATAATCCCAACCTCACAAAACCACAGTGAAGAATAAGACGGGTGTGTGCTGGCACAAGCCATACTGGGCACAGATGGGAGGTGGCTCTCGGCCGTGTGGACTGGTGTAGCTTCATGCTCTAATAAAGCCAAGCAGGTTCTAGAGAACACCATGGTTATCAGACCCTTGCTTTTACCCTCACCCAGGCCTGACCTGCTAGCCCTCAGAGCCCTTTAATTGCCAGCTTCAGGCAAAAATTGTTTACATTTATCTCTGCTTCCTCACTTTGATTTACACCTCAAACCTCTGGAATCTGGTTTAGACCCACTGCCCAGTTGAATCTGCTCTGGCCAAGGTCAACTGTTGGTGGCTTGGGGCAAAATATGGTAGTGGTCCCGGCAGCCCAGTTCTTCCCTTGGTTTCTGGACCCATCTGGTTTCCTTTTTCTTTTGTCCCTTTTTGGGCTTCCTCCCAGGAGGAAGTCCTTAGTGTCTGTCTAGCCTAGATCTTACTCAGTTACTTTGTTTCCTTCAGAGCTGGTGCCCCTGCGCTCTCACCCCTCAGAAGCTGAATTTCTGTCCAGATGGTGTCCTTGCCCTTTCAGCCTGCCCTTTGCTGTAGTGTAGAATAGAGCCTCAGTCCTTACTCAACAGGGCAGCTGATAGCTGCCTCCCTGACAGTCTGCCATTGGTGAGGCCCCTTGCCTCTGGGTCCCCCTCACGGGAACTGGGTCCCCCTCACGGGAACTGGGTCCTCCTCATGGGTTCTCTTTACTCCCACATCGCCCCACGCCCTTTCTCTACCACCTGCCCCTACTTGGCCAAACCAGCTTCCAGTATGCTTCTCACGGTAACTCCTTTCTGCTTTTTCTCTTCCGCCCCTCCCTTTCTCTCACTCTCTTTTGTTCTTTCTCTTGCTCTCTCCCACTAAATTCAGGGCCTCTATATTAGACAAGCCGTGCGCCAGACTCCCTCTCTTCCTTGGAACTCTTACCGAAACTGTCACTTGCTCCCCAGAGAGCTCATTACCTCATCTTCGGCCAAGTCTCACCTACCTTGGCCCCCATTGCCTCCTCTGCCTTGCCTGGAAGGAAAACCACGGCCGCCTAGCTCAGAAGACCCGGCTATGCGGCTCAGCATGGTCCTGTTCGACACTGACACCAGCACATGAGAATCCAGGTGTCCGTCTCCCATGACTGAGGGCAGACCAAGGATGGTACTCAAAAGAGAACACACAGGCTCTGCCATGTGCTGACTGTGGCAGGACAGGAAAGCGCAGCTTCGGGCGCCATTCCCTTCGTTTCTCCTCTTGCTAAAATCAAACGCAGCCTCTTTCTACAGTCTCTCCTCCAAAGGGCGGTTCAGAAATAAACCACAGGTAATCCTCCATACATGCACGAGATCCTGGAGATGGATCGCGTAAAAGCACCCTGCTGCTAAGATCACTAAGTCCTTCATGTTGGCCTTGAACTTTCTCTTAAGGAAAGCTCAATGGAAGGTGGCTTTGGGCAGAATGTAATTTCTGTGAGAAAACAGCTTTTGTAAAGTTGAGGTGAATGGGTGTGTTAGTTTGGGGATTTTTTTTTCCTGTCTTCTACAAATGATCAAGGAAAATAGATTTTTAAAATGTAAACATTCTCGTGTAGTATTTATAACTTCTCTAATACAGGGACAAAGGTCGCTGAGTTAAAACAGAAATGGACTGATAACATCTCTTTTACAGTGTGATTGTAATCTAAACACAACAATAGGAAAATCGCTGGGCACAAAGCGCCCTCACAGAAAAACCCGGGAGAGGTGACCACTGGCTCTTTTCTTCTTTTTCTCCTTATTGTTTCTTTCCTTATGAGTTTTCTCCCATGAGAAAGGCCCTTTGGTGATGAGGACACGCACCGGCTGAGTGAAAAGCCATTACTGGGCTTTGTAGATGACTGGCAGGGCCGAGAAGCCAATGAGAAAAAGATCTCAGCCGTCACGGTTCAGTCTTTCCTTTCACACCTGAAGGGATGGATCCTGGGCAGGGTTACAGTTTGGAGAAACACCAAGTCTCATCTCCTGGAATCCCCCTCCCAGACAATGTTCTATGTGATCCATAAGAATACACAAAATATTCTACAGAGCTGATAGTTTAATTAGAGAAATACCTCCCAAGTAAGAAAGAAATCTTTTGAGAGGTTTTTTGCTTGTTTGTTTGTTTGTTTGTTTGTTTTTGTCTTGTAGCCCAGGTTGGTCTTGAACTCCCTAAGTAGCTAAGATAATAAGGGCTGGGATTACAGTTGGGTACCAAATGCCTAGTTATGCGGTGCTGGGGATTGAACCCAGGGCGTCCTGCAAGCAAGGCAAGCACTGCCGATGAAGCTGCACCCACCCTCTCCAGAGTCTTTGTTACCTGGGATGGCCTCAAGCACATAACATCTTCCCACAGCCTCCTGAGCTCTGGGAATCACAGATGTGACCAGAAGAGGCAACGAAACAACCAGGCCCAGTGGCTCCTGCCTGTAAAGTCAGCACTTGGAGGGTAGAGGGAGGAAAACCTCGGATTTGAGACCAGTCTAAACTTGGTTGGTAGCTAGTCCAAGGCCAGCCTCGTGATGTGAGGTGCTTGTTTCAGGAAAGGAAAAGCAGTCCTTAATTTACTTCACAGTGACCTTCATTCTCTCTGGTGTGGAAGGCATTTGGAGGTGAAAGTTTTCCAGGGAAAGCTGCCGTAGCCCCAGGCTTCTAATCTGCTGCTCAGTGAATTTTGTGTTGTTGGGTCTCATTCTTCTTTTGGTCCTTGAGCATTTTCTGGGCATTTAAACTTTTGTCCCCTACCCCCAGACACTGTCTTCAGCTTTGGGGTATTGGTCCTGCCCCCAGACACTGTCTTCAGCTTTGGGGTACTGCAGGGGAGGAGCAGACCCTGGGTGATTCTCACAGTCCTGAGGCTGGTCGATAGTGACACCAGCTCCGCATCACTCCTCCGCGTGAGAGCAGTGAGCTCTCTGAGAACCCCCCTCCCCCTTTACTGCTACCTGTAAAATAACATCAGTGTTTGCCTGCGTGTGCCACACAAGTGCAGTGCTCGAGAAGGCCAGGTGAAGGTGTTAGATCTCTGGGTCTTTGGTAGAAACACTGATTCTGGCCAGCTTTCACATACATGCCTTTAATCCCAGAATTTAGGAAGCAGAAGTGGGCACATCTCTGTGAGTTTGAGGTCAGTCTACAGAAGGAGCTCACAGTCATAAACCACACAGTGAGAAATAATAAAGAACACCAATCCTATCCACGAGGACTCCATCCTCATGACCTAATTTACTTCCAGAAGCCCAGGCAACCTCTCTTGACTGCAGCGTGTGTAGTGAAGTGGGCACAATCATTTAATGCTCTGCATGGCCTCAAGCCCGCAGTGCACAGCAATGGGGGTGAGTGTCTTGGGGGCAGGCCAGTGGGGATCCTTGCTGGTATTGTGGACCTGCGAGGTACTCATGGCCCAGAGTTAAGCGCCCAGGCTGCGACACTGGCCTGACTTCCTCTCCACTTGGCTCTGCTAACCAGCCTCCGGCTGTTTCCTAGCCTTGGGCCTTAGTAGTTAATACTCTTGAGGTTTTGCTCTGTGAGACTAGTGAGCACCAAAGGCCCAGAAATCCACGGGTGGATTCTTCTGCCAGTTCTTGCTCTGGGGTAGCCCTGCCACACCAAGCCATTCTTTTGAATGGCTTCCTAACACGCCTTCCCCCAGAAAGCCTTTTAATGGCAGTGGCTGTGTCTGTGTTTAACCCCACGAGGGCAATTCAAATATGTCCACTGCATGAAGTGATATTCCATTGGCTGTATGAAAAATGAATATAACACGTACAAAATGAAGCAAGTTTCTCATTTTAGTCATTTCTTACTGAAGGGACATAGATCCTACCCTAGGGGTTGCTGCCAGAGTAGTGGTCGAAATAGCTTCTGTTTGGAAGACTTATAGTTAACTAAGATGACCAAAGGAAGTAGGAAACACACACACAAAGAGAGAGATTGAGAAAGAGAGCTAATGGCCTCATGATTTGGACCAAACCCTGATCTTCTTGGGATGAGGCATTGAAAGAAAGATAACCCATAAAAATCATTTTGGTTGTTCCCGTTGCCATTGATAAGTAAAAGCTGCATTAGGTAAAGTGTAAGTCTATGCTGTACATCTCAAAGCCTTTCTACGACAGGGCAGCTGTCACGTCAATTGTTTGCATCCTAGGAACTCTTTCCAAAGTTTCTTCTCCTCCTTCCCATCATTCCCCTCTCCCCTCTCTCCCCTCCCCCTCCCCCTTCTCTCATTTCTTCCTCCCTCTTTCTCCTTCTCCTTCCCTCATTTTTGTTTTTGGGGGAGGGAAGGTAGTGGGTTTGGGAGGTTGTTTTCTGTTTTTAATAAAACAGGGTCTCATAACCCAAGCTAGCCTTGAACTTATTATGTGGACAAGGCTAGCCTTGAACTCCTGATTTTCCTGACTCTACCTCCCAAGTACTAGAATTACAGGTATGCTCTAGGCTGCCTGCCTGCCTTCCTTCCTTCCTTCCTTCCTTCCTTCCTTCCTTCCTTCCTTCCTCCCTCTATCCCCCACTCCCCGTTTCTCTTTCTTCTGTTCAGCAGTGTCTTGCTGCTCATCACCACCTGTCCTGGGACTCTGCTCCTCCTGCATGAGCTCCTGATTGCTAATATCCAAAGACTTCCTCTGACTCTGACCTGTCTCCCGAGTCCTTCGTTACTGTCTATCTTCAAGGGACTGATGGGTGCATTGCACCCATAATCATACTTTGAGAGACTGAGACAGAAGTCAGAGTTACTTATTTTTAAGCAAAACTTAGAAATATATCTTTGGAAAATTCTCCTCACCGTCTTTGCTAGCTGTTACCAAGTGAGAACACAACCTGCCCAAGACTTCTGTACCTCAGGGAGGGAGACCCAGCCATGGACGGGGGCTGTTTGCCCAGCATCCACCATCCCTGCTGTGACAGCCTGAAAGCCTGAAATAACAGGTCTATCACAAGGGTTCTCAAATATAAAAGTGGAGCTGGAACAAAAAGCAGGTACAGGCCAGACTTCCTCTGTTAAAGATTATCCAATGTGTCACCTGGGTGCCAACGTTCTCACAAATCCTAGCAGCTGGAAGCGACTCTAGCTCACCTACTGTTAACTGATGACTTTGAAACCCTGCCGGGAGCCGGGCAGTGGTGGCACACGCCTTTAATCCCAGCACTCGGGAGGCAGAGGCA
>NC_022020.1:4779454-4781854 GCF_000317375.1 Microtus ochrogaster
AAAAGAAAGAAAGAAAGAAAGAAACCCTGCCAGGGACCTTGGCACAGGTTCCACGATACAGCTCATCACACAGGATGGGCCTTATCATGAAGACTATGCAAGTGTTTAGACGGTGACTTCCTGTGCACATCCAAGACTGAACTTCCTAAGTTAGAACTGAGTTCTGAGTGTAATGATGTATCTTAAAATTTCATCACAAGGAAACTATCAAGTAGGCAAGTCTCTAGAGTGGCCTTGGTGAATCTGGATGCCGATTTCTGGGTTCATGGAAGCAAAAATAAGGTTTGTTTCTCATTTGGGGTAGCAGGACGTAAGAAGGTAGGCAGGGAGAAGATTCCTTTCATTCTCTTTCCCATCTTCCTCACACTTATTCCTGACTCCCGGTCTCTTTTCTTGTAAAAGTGAAGCTTTCAGCTCAGGGGCTGAGACAGAATCGGCTGTCTCTGCTTTTGGCCAGTAGGGACAGTCGATCACCGTGAGCATGAGTGCCCTGGACTCGAGTCCTCAGTCCTTCGACATCAGCTCAACTTAGAACCATGCAGCAATGTCCCTGGCTGAAATGTGTCCCCTGTGCTCAGAGCACTTCTGGTCACTTCTACCCCATTAAAGGAGAGTCTAATCCATAAAGATTAGACTTTATGGCGTCAGTGGGCTTGGGTTCCAGGTTCCTGTCAATATCAAAACCTATGGGCACTCAAGTCCCTTCTATAAAATGATGTGGATATCACCCCTCCAAGGCTCACGGCACAGTACAGAAGAGGGGGGCAGGAAAATGTAAGCATAAAAGGAAGGGATGATATGCTGTGCAGCCCTGTCTTCTGAGTGTGACACAAACAGTGCACTCTGGATCTCACAACAGAAGAGATCACCTGCATAAGACTTGGCCCAGCACTGTTCTGGCAGGAGAGGGTGCCACTCTTGATACCTCACCTTCTCTGAGGAGGTGTAGGGCCTTGATAGTTACTAGGGCAGAGAGATTCTCTTCAGTGACATGGTCACTGGTAAGTGACCATGTTCTTCTGCATAGCACCTCACCTGTATTCCTGTAAGCAAGGCTATTGGAGCACACACACACCACAAACACCATACGCACATTCCACATACACCAAACACACACACCACACATGTGCCACATACACCACACATACACACCCCCACACACTGTACAAACATCTTACACACACCACACACACCAGATATACACACACCACACATACTATACATATCACACACACACACACATACACCATATGTATATTCCACATACACCAAACATACATGTCACACATACCACACATATACTCCCACACACTATACAAACATCTTACACACAACACACACACCAGATATACACACACCACACACAACACACATACTATACACATCACACATAACACATATACACCACATACATACCACACATGGGTATCACACACACCATATATACACCACATATATACCACACACCACACATATCACACACACACACACACACACACACACACACACACTGAAAATTGATAGGGAACTATTTGGAAAGAGGGAAGGATTGGTAGCACTTGGGAAGAGGACAAGAAAAAGAAATAATATCATCAAAATACATCATATGCATGAATAGAATGACACAATATATATATATGCTATTAATATATGTTAATAAAATTTTTAAAGTAAAATAAAATGGCTTGGGTCTAGTGCTGTGTAGTTCAGTAGTAGAGAGGTTGCCTAGCATTCATGAGTCCCTGTGAACCATCCTTAAACCTAAAAACAGACAATGAAATGAGATCATAGTTTTTGCCTGTGACCTATGCATATCTACTAGGCCAACCAGTTTATGATTAATGTAGACCTTTGTATAATTTTTAGGGGGACAAAACAGCTGTGGGACCAAGTGGGACAGAACCTTCTGTCAACAAATGGTGCCCAACATGGACAACTGCATCCACATAAAACCCGAGAATAATTCTAGACAAAAAAGAACAGAGTTAAGCAGCATTTTCTCAGGGGGGCTCTGTTTGCTAGGGGCAAGCATGTCCCATTTAAGAGTGGCATCCTGACTCAGTTTTAGCTGCATAAACCTTGCAGCTATTTTTAAAAGACCCACCATCAAACACTTAAATGGTGTTTATGAATAGCTGACAGCATGATTCTTGGTGGTAGCAGGGACCTTGAAACTTTAGAGTTGTGGCAATAAACACGGCTCTGGCTCTGGCCAGTCCCTTCACCATGAGGCTAGACTCTCAGAAAGCTAAGGAATGGGGTGGATCCAGTCATTAAAGCCACAGCTTTGACCCTAGCCATATCACTTTGATGTGGGAGTGATTTCTTATTAATAAAGAAACTGCCTAGGCCCATTTCATAGGCCAACCCTTAGGTAGGCGGAGAAAACAGAACAGGATG
>NC_022020.1:4782290-4784178 GCF_000317375.1 Microtus ochrogaster
AGAGAGAGAGAGAGAGAGAGAGAGAGAGAGAGAGAGAGAGAGAGAGATTGGGTGTGGTGATGCACACCTTTAATCCCAACACTTGGAGGACAGAGAACTGTAAGTTCAAGGACAACCTGATCTACAGAGTGAGTTCCGGGACAGCCAAAGATATACAGAGAACTCCTGACTCAAAAAACCAAAAATTAAAATTAAAAATAAAAGAAATAGAGTTTAAAATAAAGCCATGTAAAGATGAAAAATACACAGAGAGTCTGGATACTGTATGTTATTGTGTGTCTTTGAATTGTTTGACAGTTGAGGAAGGAACAACAGCTACTAAAAGATATATGATTACAAATGCTGCTGGATTAATATAACATATATATTTGAAAATGCTTTGACTTCAAAATTTAAGTCAAAAAATATGTTACTTTGGAGGAGAGGTTTTGCTTTTGTTTCCACAGGAAATAAGAGGATGTGGATTCTTTCTGGGTTCAGAAAAATCAAGTTTAATCAAGAAAGACACCCTGGAAAATCTCTGATAGGCGTATATGTCCCAGATGATCCAATGTTTTACGAGATCTCTGTTGGAGTTTCTTCTGAGTTCTACATCCAGAACACCTGAAGATGAACAAGCCTCACAGAATATTCTAGTCAGGACTTGACCATAATGCCAAGTTTTCTTTAGGTCCCTATAAGATTATCAGTGCCCCTAATCAGCAGGAAGTAGCCTTGAAAACTACACCCACATTCCCAAAAAAAATGGATTATGGATGTTTGTCTTTGTGTAGAGTGTTGGTTACAAGTTATTGTGGATAATGGTCAGAAAGAAAGCAAAACAAAGGAGATTAGATTCAGAGTTCTTGTTTTGGGAAAAAGTGGGGGGGGGAGTGCTGTAGAACAATGGTCTGTACCCTGTCACTTATATTGTATTGTTTTAATAAAATGCTGGTTGACCAGTAGCCGGGCAGAAAGTATAGGAGGAGCAACAAGAAGAGGAGAATTCTGGGAAGAGGAAGGACTCAGTCTGTAGTTGTCACTCAGATACAGAGGAAGCAAGATAGAAAGGCCTCACTGATGAAAGGTATCAAGCCACGTGGCTAACACAGACAAGAATTATGAACTAATTTAAGATGTAAGAATTAGTTAATAAAAAGCCTGAGCTAACAGGAAATTCAGTTTATTATTAATGTAAACCTTTGTGTGTTTCTTTGGGAATGAACGGCTGCAGGACCAGGCGGGACAGAAACTTCTGTCAACATATATCCTCTGGTTTGCTTCTTTTAAATTATTCTTTTTGCAATACTGAACATTGAACCTAGCCTCTCATGAAGGCTAAGCAAGTGTCCTACCACTGAGCTGCAGCTCTGTCTGCCCATATATTCAAACCATCGCTGGATTACTTAGAATACAGAACACAATGTGAACCCTGTGGCTTAGCTTGTGACTAAGAAGGCCAAGTGCCTAAGACAGCAGATTTTGGAAGGTGAGCATGGGTGCTCATGTGTTTCAAAAGGCTTTATGGGGATAGTGATTCTTGAGCCTCTGAGAGGAACTCACAGGATGAGAATGCTATAGGTAAGGGAAATGTTGTATCACCCATACACACACATTTGACAGGAACTGGTCCTTTGGTGCCATTTTGTAGGAACCTGTGACAGAACTTGGTTGTTTCAAAAGTAGAATCAAAGTTCCTAGAGTTGAACAGCAGAACTCAGATGCAGGATGAGAGATGCATCAGGAAGCTGCCTGGCTTCAAATGCATGGTGCTTTCCACAGATGTGGACATAGACATCCTTGCACAGGCGTGGACATAGACATCCTTCCACAGGCGTGGACATAGACATCCTTCCACAGATGTGAACATAGACATCCTTCCACAGGCGTGGACATAGACATCCTTCCA
>NC_022020.1:4784784-4788753 GCF_000317375.1 Microtus ochrogaster
ACATAGACATCCTTGCACAGGTGTGGACATAGACATCCTTCCACAGGTGTGGACATAGACATCCTTGCACAGGTGTGAACATAGACATCCTTCCACAAACATGAACATAGACATCCTTGCACAGGTGTGAACATAGACATCCTTCCACAGGTGTGGACATAGACATCCTTCCACAGGTGTGGACATAGACATCCTTCCACAGACGTGGACTTGGACATCCTTCCACAGGTGTAGGCATGAGTGGACTCACTCACCTCTGAGGTTGCTCTTGAGAGGATCTGGTGGATTCCGACTCTGACATGACTGAGGAAATTCTGACTCTTACTGACTCTTGTTCTTTTGGATACATAACTGATGTCAACACTTTTCCAATCAGGAATAACGATGCCTCTTTCCAGCTAATCTGCAGGAAATTGTGAACGAACACCTAAAGCGACGGTGCTTTGCAAATGCTGGCTTCCTGCCTCGCTCTTTTCTCCTCCTCTCTTATTTTGTCTGACTGAAACTTCCTTTCTCACCTCCCCCTATCTAGCCCAAATTGTCCTCAGGCTCTGTTTGAAGGGCCTGAGTGTGTGCACGGAAAGATTAAACTGTCCTTTTTATAAAGGAGAAATGCATTCAGAATGGGGCACATCAAAAGCAAGAGTAGGTGACAAATGTTTGTATTTGGAAAGTGCTTCTGCTTTGATCCCTTCTCTAGTTTTTGAGAGCTTGACAAATGTGCCCTGGGGGCCTTGGCTTCAAACATCTTCAGTCTGCAGAGCCCTTCACTTGACCTGAAACTCATTTGATCTTGCACTTGCTGCTGCTCCAATGCAGAGGGTCTGCCCCTACAAAGGGCACGTCCCTGTTGTGCAGCCCAGAGTTGCTGCAAATGCGCAGGTGGTGGACCAGGATCTCAGGACTGTGAGTGCCAGACACCGGTACAAATGATCCCTGATGCCCTCTGCCTTCCTTCGTCCTCTGGGAGGTCACACTGAGCCTTTTCTGATCAACCTCTGACAGTTATCTGGCAAGGTGCCAGACAGAAGTGACATCCCCAAGAAGGCATTTCTTTGGGGAAGGAGTAAGGATATGACATTCAGTCCACACAGTTGGCCATATAAAACTGACTTTTCCAAAGTTTGGAATTCTTTTTAAAATTTTAAAAATTTTAGAGAGAGAGGGGGGAGAGAGAGAGAGAGAGAGAGAGATTGAAATTGGGGAGGGACACATGTATGTGACAGTCAAAAGACAATTTTATGGAGTTGAACCTCTCCTTCCACCTTTACCTGGGTTCTGGAAATAAAACTTAGGTTGGTCAACCTTGTACAGTAAGTGCCTTCACCCCTGAGTCATCTTGCTACCCCCTCTTTTTTTTTTTTAAAGACAGTGTTTCATGTAACCCAAGGTGGTCCTGCACTTATGTAGCTGAGGGTGACCTTAACCTTCTGATCCTTCTGTCTATACCTCTTGAGAACTAGCATTTAAGGCATATGCTGCCATGCTGGTTATGTGGCATAGAGGGCTAAACACAGTCTCTTTGGATGCAAGGCAAGCAAAGCCAACAGAGCTATACACCCAGCCCTGGTCTTGCCCAGGTTTTGCAGGCATAAACTACCATGAGTGCGGTGGTTGTGTGCAGTGGTGCTGTTCTGCGTCTGGTGCAGTGTGCCATGTTCCTGTGATGAGGGAGCTACAGGAGGAGCCAGGCTTCTCTGGAAGGCCTCTTGCCCATAAAGTGCATGCCTTCAGTCGGACTGATTTCTGCCTATACTGGGGGGTCTGTGAAATGAAACCAGGACAGAAGACTCCTGGGACAACAGCCTCAATTTCTGCCTGGGTCAGAGAAAATGGAATCCACTCTTCCTATTCCTATCCCGGGACTCCAGACTGTAGATCCATGAATGAAAGTGGAGAAATGAAGCCACTGTCACTCCAGGCTAGAGGAGGGCCGTGGTCCACCTTTCAGAAGCATAAGAGATGGAGAAGCATTGTCCCTTGCCTGCTTCTTAGTTCCCTTAGAACTTTTTTCTGGCCATTGCTGGACCAGATAGACTTCACTGACATGAGTTCTTGAAATCAGCCTACAAGACAGCCCTGTTACCTCTCCTGGAGAGAGCACAGCAGGGAGAAACAGGAGGCGTTCTGGTCCCTACGGTGTGAAGGCTTGCTTGGGGCGTTCTCGTGTTCGAAAACCAGAGAACTGGGGGGAGCAGTGAGACAGCATCCTTGGAGGGTGACTTGAGAGGTGAGCCTGTGGCAGAACAGACAGAGTTATCCTCCCTGAATGGAACACGCCATGCTCTGATGTTCCCATGGAAACAGTCATCCCTAAATAACTTTTGGAGTCCCTCACCAGTAACTGTGGCCCACTATTCTGTTCTAGAAACTTTGGCTTCAGCAAGTGACATTTCCAAGTATGTTCTGGATGGGATTAGCAGGCTATGAATTTCCCCACTGGTCACTGGGAGATGTGACACTTTGATAACTAAGAGGAATACATTGTTTGGCTCAAGATGGTGCTGCAGAACCGTCATGATGTTGGGATATGAGGATTTAGTTGATTATGGCATTTTGTTGCCTAGCCCACGGCTGTTGTATGACTTGTTTTGTGAGAGTCTGGAGTCCCCGCCTTTTTCTTATCTCCAGTGAGGTGTGAAAGTATACTTTTTGATAGCTTGGGATAGAGTACAGGTTGCCAAGAAACTCTCTGGAAGGGCAGGACAATAAACTGTGCACCTCTGGGTCACCTTGGGAGAGACACTTTGTGGCCTGTGGCCAAGTATGTCTGGCAAATAGAAATTATGGTGTTTAACAATAAATATTTTCCTTATTTGTAAGTAAGTGTTCATCTGAGAAAAAAACTTAAACTTTTTCTTAGTTATTATTATTTCCTACTATTTTTTAGACAGAGTCTTATGTAGCCCAGGCTGACCTCAGACCTCCTACATATGTAGTCAAGACAGGCCTTGAACTCCTGATCCTCCTGCCTCCACCTCTCAAGTACTAGGTTGACAATCATCTATCATGACACTCATCAAACACTATTTCCGGAAGAAAGAATAATGTGGGAGCTATCTGCAATCCCAGCAGCAGGCCTGGCCAGGAGACTAACACAAATCAAGGCAGCTTTGAAGTATAGAGAGATATCCTCTCTCAAATCCACAAGGCAGAGTGGGAGAATGGGGGGGGGGAGAATCTCTATAACTCCCCAACAGTCATTGCTAATGATTATGCAAAAAAAAAAAATCTGAGACAGGGTTTCTGTGTGTAGCCCTGGGTGTCCTGGAACTTGCTCTGTAGCCTCAGATTCACAGAGATCCGCCTGCCTCTCCCTCCAGAGTGCTGGGATTAAGGGTGTGCGCCACCACTGCCTAGCAATTTTGTGTTTATTTTCTTGTTTGATACAGGCTCTGGTGCTGTAGCCTAGACTAGATCTTCCTGTCTTGGACTCCTGGGTGCTAGGATTCTATGTGGGAGTCACGATACTCACCTTAATAATTGTGGAAATTTGTCTTTGATTTTAAAAATTTGACTGTTGCTGGGCTATGGTAGTGCACACCATCCATCTCAGCACTCAGGAAGCAGAGGGAGGTGGATTTCTGTGAGTTTGAGACCAGTTTGGTCTACAAAGAGAGTTATAGGGCTGCCAGAACTGTTACACAGAGAAATAACAACAACAACAACAAATGAACAAACAAAAAAAATTGGCCAGGAGAGCAGCTTTTATATATAGTTCTCTACTTCTTCATGCTATACAGATGGAAAGGTATGTGGGTATTTTACTTCTAAAAGACTTGTTACAACAGCCTAGACAAACAGACACATTCCTTATTATAGAATATTTGTACTCATTTCATGCCCCATAAATTTAGAGTTCAATTATCTAAAAAGATGAATGCAATTAAGAATTAACACAGTGCTGGGTGGTGGTGGCATGCACATTTCTTTAATCCCAGGACTCAGGAGGCAGGGACAGGCAGATCT
>NC_022020.1:4789568-4794084 GCF_000317375.1 Microtus ochrogaster
CAGGGCAGGGAACCCTGACTGCTCTTAGGACTGGAGAGGGAGGGGGGAGGGAGGAGGGAAGTGGGAAGGAAATGGGAGGAAGGGAGGAGGTGGAAATTTTTAATAAATAAATAAATTAATTAAAAAAAAAAGAAAGCAGGTTGAGCAAGCCATGTGGAGCAAGTCAGTAAGCAACACCTCCTCATGGCTTCTGCATCAGCTCCTGCCTCTGGGATGCTGCCCTCTTTGAGTTCCTGTCCTGACTTCCTTCAGGGATGAACAGCAATGCTCAAGTGTAAGCCAAATAAACCCTTTCCTCCCCAACTTGATTTTTGGTCATGGAGTTTTGTCACAGCACTAGAAACCCTAACACAGGCAGATCTCTATGAATTTGAGGACAGCCTGCTCTACATAGCCAGTTTCAGGTCAGCCAGGTCTACGTAGTAAAATAATGACAACAAAATGACCACAACAATAATAAACAGGAAGTGTTAAACCCTGAAAAATTACTGTTTGTGGAGAAAAGACAATGGATTTATCTTTGTCTTCAATTTTCATATGAAAACCCTAATGTAAAAAAGGACAAGGAGCCCGGCAGTGTGGCACATGTCTTTGATTCCAACAGTTGGGAGGCAGAGGCAGGCAGATCTCCATAAGTTCGAGGTCAGCCTGGTCTACAAAGCAAGTTCCAGAACAGCCAGGAATGTTGCAAAGAGAAGCCCTGTCTCAAAAAACAAACAATAAAAAAAGGACAAGGAAACACAATTACCCAGTTCTATTTAAAATTTTTGTTATTTTTTTTTCTGTTTAGGGGGATATAGTCTTGCTATTATCCCTGACTGGTCTTGAACTCCTGACCCTCTTGCTCCAGTCTCCTGAGTATCAGGATTACGTGGATCAGAACCATTAATGCTCTTGGCTAGCATTTGGGAAGCCCCGGGTTTGACACTCTGAAAAATATAAATCAATAAATAACTATGACATGTCTTTTTTTTTGTTTTTACCTTTAAGATTGGAAAAGGCAAAATAATAATAATAACAATAATAATACAAAACCAGGAAATATAATGCTAAAGAGAGAGCCTTCCCAAAAGCCCCAGTAGAAAATTCATCAACAATGACTTTTTGCTTTAAACCTGTGGGTTCATTTAATTAGTAGTTATAAAGTCACTGGTGATCAAATATATTTTAGGATCTAGGAAAAGTAACATAAAAATATGTGGCCCAATAAGTCAAGGCCCTTTCCACCAAGCCTGGCCACATGAGTGCCTTCCCTGGGAGCCATAGGGTGGGAAGAGAGAGACAACTCTTACAGGTCCTCGGCCCTGTGTGCCTACTGAGCCCATCACGCTCAAGTGTGTGCACACACGTACACAATCAATAAACAGAAATGTAATCAGTAATGACATAATGATAAAAAGATAAATGTGATTTTGAGAATTAAATATCTATGTGAGACAGCTTCATCCCCGTGGAGGAGAGGGTTCGCCAGAAAGGCTGTAGTTATGCACATGAAAATACTCAGTCATGTCTGAAGGACAACATGCTGAAGAAAGCAACATGACATGTGTCCAGTACACAGGGCCAACTGAAGGCATCCCGATAGTGTGGCATGTACAGCCCTGAAGAGTCCCTGCAGATACCAATATATAAGGGAGTTAGAGGTCATTTTACTTTTTATTTATTTATTTATTTTTAGCTATTCACTGCTTTTTCTTTAAAAAAAAACAAACAAGCAATCTTTTCTCATTTTACATACCAATTTTAGTTCTCCCTCCCTCCCCTCCTCCTGCTCCCCCCACCTTCTCCCACCCCACCCCATCCACTCCTCAGAGAGGATAAGGCTTCTCATGGGGAGTCAACAAAGTCTGGCACATCTCTTTGAGGGAGGACCAAGGTCCTCCCCCTGTAGCTAGGCTGAGCAAGGTATCCCGCCATAGAGAATGGGCTTCAAAAAGTCAGTTCTAACACTAGGAATAAATCGTGGTCCCACTGTCAGTGACCCTACAGACTGCCCAAGTCACACAAATGTCACCCATATTCAGAGCACCTGGTTTGGCCCTATGTATGTCCCCTCCCCCCCCCACCCCACTGTCAATCCAGAGTCAGTGAGCTCCCACTGGCTCGGGTCAGCTGTTTCTGTGGGTGTCTTCATCATGGTCTTGACCCTTTGCTCATATTCTCACTCTTCCGTCTCTTCAACTGGACTCCAGGAGCTCAGTATAATGATCTGTTCTGTCCCTTTAAGAGACAAGCCATGCCCACTCCCTCCCCCAGTCTGCTGAGGCAGGCAGATCTTCCTTCCTGCTTGCAGCCTGAGTCTCTTCCCTTTTCCAAAGAGACAGCTTTTGTCTCTCCCCCTCTCATCTCTCCTCTCTTCTCTCTCTCTCTCTCTCTCTCTCTCTCTCTCTCTCTCTCCCCTTCTCCTTCTCCCTCTTCCCTTCATACTTCCATAACCCATTAAATAAATACCCAACCTCACTCACTCTGCATGGCATGCCTATCTGTCTGTCTCTTGCCTGCCACTGCCCATGGCTTGTTGCTCTACTGGGGGTGTGGTCTCATGTGCTGTCCCTGCCCGTCCTGGGACCCGCTGCCTGCTGCCACTCAGGGACCTGCAGTGTTTCTGCTGCTGCAGCCACTTGGGGATCCACTGCATTTTTAATTAATCCATTACACTCAGCCCTGGGCTTTGCTGTGGATCATGCATCTGCTTCCAGCAGTTGCTTCATGAAGGTTCTGTGATGACAGTTATATACCAATTTCATTATTCATTCCTACTTTACTCCTTTTTTATTTAACTAATACACTTATTTCTCTGTGTGTGTGTATGTGCGTGTGCGCGTGCGTGTGCGCGTGCGTGTGCGCGGTTGCACATGTCATAGTAAGCACAGTTGGCAGAGTACAACCTTCCGTAGTCCATCTCGCCTTCCTCCATATACATCCCAGGGATTGAATTCAGATCTCCAGGCCTGGCTCCAGGAGTCCTCACGCACTGAGCTGTCTTGCAGGCCAGAGATATCAATTTTTCTTATAGAATGCCAAGTCATTTATAAGGATGCTCCCCTCAGCAGGATGTGAAGCTAAGTTCATCCCTATCTTGAATGTGGGCTATGATTAGTAAGTTGCTTCCTAACAGCACCATATAAAAATGGAAGCAGGCCGGGCGGTGGTGGCGCACGCCTTCAATCCCAGCACTCGGGAGGCAGAGGCAGGTGGATCTCTGAGAGTTCGAGACCAGCCTGGTCTACAAGAGCTAGTTCCAGGACAGGCTCCAAAACCACAGAGAAACCCTGTCTCGAAAATAAAAAAATAAAAAAATAAAAATGGAAGCAGGATGGGGCTGGAGAGATGGCTCAGCGGTTAAGAGCATTGTGTGCTCTTCCAACGGACCAGAGTTCGATTCCCAGCAACCACATGGTGGCTCACAACCATCTGTAATAAGATTTGGTGCCCTCTTCTGGCCTGCAGGCATATACACAGACCGAACATTGTATACATAATAAATAAATAAATCTTTTAAAAAAAATGGAAACAGGGAAGGGAGGGTGACTTTACAGTGGCTGAAATGACAATGCTAATGCCACAGATACCTGCTGAGCCACCTCACTGGCTCAGCATCTCTTCACAGTTTTGGGTAATCTTTGCACCGTTCTCTTGCCGTCACATCCTTCTCTGAAGCATGCGGGTTTACATTCCGTCTGTGGCTGAGGACATACAGAGAGCTGGCAGCCTGTTTTCTATCTATTATTATGAATTCAATGTGTTCACAAAGGTGCATATCAGAACCTAGGACACATCAGAACAGCCAACTCTCTGGTCCTACTGCTTCAAAATAGATAATAATGATGTCTTTCTTTGATAATTATTGGCCAAAGGTAAGGATAATCATAGGGACAGCAGGGATCAGAGGGTTTTAAAGTCTCTTTGCTGACATACAAAACCTTTGACTTATAGCTATGGTCATTGAGAAATTGACTCTGTCCTCCTCCCTAGATGTCCCTGTGTATTTTCCTGACCGGATTTTAATGGCACAGCTAGATGGTCCAAGACCCCAGGCCATAACCATCACATTATCCCTGTCCTTGGTTCATACAAAATGCTGATTGGGTGAGGATAGAAATGAGCCCCACGTCCTCCTTGTGAGCAGCTTTCTTATATATAGCCTTGATTTGTGGACAAAAAGAAAGTCCATTTGAAGAGGTGGGGGAAAATGGCTCAGTAGGTAAAGGTATTTGCCACCAAGCCTGGGGACCCAAGTTTGATCCTTAGACCCACATGGTAGACATTCAACTCCTGAAAGTTGTTCTCTGACCTCCACATATGCATACACATACATGTACAAGCATGCATGCATACACATATGTGTACAAGCATGCAAACAGAAATGAATGTTAATTTTTTTATAAGTGAGAAAAAAGTCGAGCCAGCTGGTGGTGGTGCACACTTTTAATGCCAGTACTCAGGAGGCAGAGGCAGACAGATCTCTATAAGTTAGAGGTTTACAAGAACTAGTTCCAGGCTCCAAAGTTACAGA
>NC_022020.1:4794307-4799856 GCF_000317375.1 Microtus ochrogaster
GAGGAGGAGGAGGAAGAGGAGGAGAAAGAAAGGTCCATTTTTTAAAAAGTGAAAAAGCAGAGACTATCTAAGAAGATAAATCCACCACGATTTATGAAAGTGAAATAGGAACCTGTATTGGGCCAGGATTTTTCAAGAAAGGCTTATCATACATTGTAAGATATTCTGGGAAGGAACCCAGTGCAAAATCCAACTTTGTATGGTGGTGGCGCATGCCTTTAATCCCAGCACTTGGGAGACAGAGGTAGGCAGATCTCTGTGAGTTGGAGGCCAGCCTGGTCTACAAAAGCTAGTTCCAGGACAAACTCCAAAGCTACAGAGAAACCCTGTCTCAAAAAACCAAAAAAAAAAAAAAAAATCCAAATTTGTGCTTTACATATAACTTCTACTTTGAAAGTAATTTCATACAGCATTTTACACCATTTTATACATGAAATACACTTTCATGAGGTAGAATGACATGTGGGAACATGTCAATATGGAACGGTGGCATGTTCAGCCTTTACTATTGCTATCACTAGTGTTGCTAGTGGGAGCTCAAGTTTTTGTTTGTTTGCTTGGTAATAGAAGATGGCAATAACTGGGAATCTATAAGCCAGAAGTCATGGCTTCACCTGTAATCCCGAGCCTCTGGGAGCTGACTTTTGAGGTTTGCTTCAAATTTCAGGCCAGCTAGAGCTACAAAGCAAGATGCTCTCTCAGAACAAACAGACAAACAAAATGCACACATATAAATGATTCTTAACTGGGACATGAACACAAGGTGTCCCCATCCCTGGTGGGTAGCTATCTAATAAGCAGTTATCTAGAATGGCTGAACGTGTTTGCTCGTTGGCAGAAGCAACTTGGCCTTGAAATCTTGGAACGTAATAAGTGTGATCCCAGGGAGCCAGGTCTGGGGACTTGGTAATTGGGTACTGATCTATTCTCGAGTCTTCATTCCACAGTTGGACTTAACATTTGGATACAAAAGCTTGGCTTTATTTTTTTCTGGGTTGTTTTGGGAAAGCATTTAGTATCTTTTACAGGCACGGCTATGAAATGAACTTTCAAAGGCCAATGGAGCCGGGAACGGTAGCACACTCTGCCAGTATGAGGTCTACCTGAGCACAGGCCAACTTGAACCAAAAGCCACACCCTATTTTAAAAAAAGAAAAACAAACCAAAACAAAATGATAGAATCAAAACATCAAAAGGGCAAACGAAACTGGAAAGGCCTGTGAACGGTGTATGTTGTTTTAAAGGTCAGTCTATCCCAGCTGCCTTTGAATCTTCATTATTCTTTTCACTCAGTGATTTTGCTTCCTGAGAAAATTAGACCTCCTATATGGCTCATTGCCAGACCTAAGAAGCCATGAAGACCCGGTAGTTTCCTCTCTGCCCTTATAACCAGTGTGTCATCTGGTGTGGATGTGAATGCTTTTCTCAGGCTTGAGCGAGGAGAAATTCACTTCTTTGCCCAAACTATCCTTTCTCCCAGCTCACTAACAGAAGACTGGACTGTTCTCATGAAATGAAGCCCTGCTCTAGGCCCCTGTCTCACAATGAAAACCCATTTCCATTTAACTCCAAACTAAATGTCATAAGAACACATTATGGACATCTCTTTTCTGCTGCTGAACCCTTGGGGCTATCATTTGGGATACAGCAATCTGACCTGGAGGCCTGACTTCCTCTGTGTGTTTTTTCTTAGTAAGTCCAGTGAGCTGCGGAGACACAGCTGAAGTGTAGCCATAGGCAAGTGGGGCTAGAGGAGATCTGGCCTGGAGCAGAAGCTGCTAGAGATCTCAGTCCTTTTGGGGAGTGAGCTGGTGGGTGGGTGCGGTGGTAAAATGACTCACAGGAGCAGTGGTGACCTCACAGCTCCTTAGCTTGACCCTGGAACTTATTAGCTTACTAGGTTGACAGTAGTCTAACTGGAGCTAAGTCTTCAGTAGATGGTTTGGGGTTAGGTGAGATGAGTCCATTCATCACAACAAGACATACTGCCCCTCAAACATCTGGGCACCCCAATGTTCCTGCTATTATGTGGACTTCTCACCAGCCCACTCCCTTTCACTTTTCTTTGTTCTTAATTTTTTTTTCCTGAAAACTAACCTCCCAGAGGGAGCAGCAGGAGCTGCCCTGGACATTCACCTCCACATTTTCAGAAGGTGGTGGAGACAGGAGCTGTGGCCACCCCAGTTCTGCCCTGGTGGAGTCCTGGTGGAGCCAGGCAGACTTAGTAGGCTAAGGGGACAGCTGGCCAGTGTCCGGCAAGAACAATAAGGAAGAGGGATGGCAGAGGTGGCTCAAGCAGGTCATGCATGCTCTGGCCAGCGGACTCCTTGGGTATTGCTCAACTCTTTCCTTTCTTCTAGTCCAAGAGACAAAAAGGTTGGGCTTTTTCTTTCTTTTCTTTTTCTTTGTCCAAGAGACAAAAAGGTTGGGCTTTTTCTTTCTTTTCTTTTTCTTTCTTTCTTTTTTTTTTTTTTTGGTTGAGGTTTTTGTCACAAAGTTCTCCTTCAGTGAGTGCCTGCCCACAGTGAGTCCCTGCCCACAGGTCCCCTCTCTAGCTGTGGAGCCTCAGGGGAGAGCTGGAATGCTTACCCCATCTAGTTTTCCAATTTTCATTTTTCCAAGGACTGCCTGGCCTTGTTGGCCAGTTTGATACCCATGCTGAGGGGGATGGGGTAGGGGGAATAAAGACAATGGGGCCAGAAAGGGGCTCCCAAGCCCTGTGAGTCAGTACTCACAACTCCACAGAAGAGGCTGTGCCAGGCCAAAGCAAGAAGTCTTCCTTGTGGAGCCTTGTGGAAGGGCTTGGGTGTTCGCCAGGTGAAAGGTTCAGGGCCTGAAAGGATTGCATCTGCACACAGAAGGTGTTTGCAGCTCTCTGAGTGATCATTTGGAGGAGGGGGAGATATTATGCCAATTAAGTCAAGACAATGGAGTCTTGTTCCCCTTGCATGAACCCTGATAAAATTGCCTGTCCAGGGGAAGGAAAGTATTTCATTATTGCACCTTTGAAAAAAGATAATCCTTTCTGCATTTCCTTTCGGGGTGGGGGTGTCTTTTGTTCTCGTGTCTATGATCCACACATGTCCTCAGTGTTAGTTTCGGGGGAAGAACATGGTAAAGGCTTTGTTTTGTTTTGAAGTGTAGGATTAAATGACGAAGCTGTTAGAAAAGAAGGACCCCTCTCAAGTATTCTGGAATTAACAAACAAGGGCATTACTGGGGTGATCTCCTGGAAACCGCAGGCTGAGGCCACTGTCTCTGAAATCTCACCTGCTTCCCTGGGTGGTGGAGGAGGTGGATGGGCGGGTGGGGGTCCCACTGGAACAGGCCTATAGACACAACTTGGGTAAATATTTATTAAAAAATAATACTTTTTACTTTTCTTTCAATCTTATATTTTATTTTTCATTTATGTTTATTTATTTTTGATTTTTGGAGACAAGGTTTTTCTGTGTAGCCCTGGCTGTTCTAGAGCTTACTCTGTAGCCCAGGCTGGCCTCTAAGTCAAAGAAATATACCTTCCTTTGCCTCCCGAATGTTGGGATTAAAGACATGTACCACCACCACCCAGCTCAATTTTATTTTTTTTTTTGAGATTTGAAATTTTTTATTTTATTTTGAGTGTTTTGTGTGCATGTGTGTCTGTGTACCATATAGGTTGTACAGTGCCTGGGGAGGATGGTGGATCCCTGGGAACTGGTGTTGGGGTGGTTATGTGTAGTCGTAAACGCTGGGAATAGAACCCAGGACCTCTGCAGGATAACAAGCTGTCTTAGCCACTGCACGTCTCTCCAGTCATGGAACTAGCCTTCTCATAGTGGGAGTTCTTTGAACTGATGAGACACAGAATTCGACAAGTCTCCAGAGTCATCACACTCAGCCCTCAGTATTTTAGTTAGTGTCCCTGATACCTACAGACTTGTTGTCTGTCTGCCTGCCTGCCTGTCTGTTACCATGGAACTGACACAGCATTCAAGGACACTTTGCTACATCATTTATCCGTTCAGCACACAGCATCAAAAAGAAAGTGCACTGGACTGTCTTTTTTTTTTTTTCCTGAGACAGAATTTCTCTATAGCTTTGGAGCCTGTCCTGGAACTAGCCTGCTTCTGCCTCCCGAATGCTGGGATTAAAGGTGTGAGTCACCACCACCCAGCTGGACTGTCTTTAAAGTAATACATACATCTCTGCTGAGACTAGAGTCCCATCCTGACACGGTGCTTGTCCTGGGCTGCTAGAGTTTTCAAAGAGAAGCTGTTGGTCCTGATTCACTGTCACGGACCTTCAGTGTCCCTCTTAGCATCCAGATCACAAACATAAAAAAATAAAAATAAAAAATAAAAATCCAAGAGGCACAGTAGTGTCCGTGAAATGACAACTCAGAGGCACTTCTGAGAAGCCGAGTTCAGTCCCTGGAACACAAGGTGCAGGCCTGAGCCGTCTCCTGAGAGTTGTCCTCTGATTTCTATGCCTGAATCATGGCATGGCATAGATTCCTCTGCATGCATGCAAACACCAAATTAAATACACGTGGACATGGATGCTGATTGACATGAGACCTAAAAGATCTCCTTCAAGTCAAATAAACAAGGTAGAAATAAACATCTTTTCATGAATTCAGCGGAGCTTAGCTCTGTGTTTCTCCACTGTTGAATTCTTGAGAAACCCTGCTGGAAGAAGGAGACATTTCACTAAAGCAGGGGGATGATTTTGGGAGGCTCGGTGGTTAGAAAACGGGTTTCCACGTTGGGTTGTGCTGGTGTATTCCTGTAATCCTCACACTTGGGAGGTTGGGGCGGGAGGATCAATCAAGGCTATCTTTGTCTATCTAATGACTGTGAAGTCAGCCTGGGCTACAGGATACTCTACTTAAAACAAATTAACAAACTACAACAGAGCTGGGGCTGGTGAAATGGCTCCGTGAATTAAGGTGGCTTTTGCCAAGTCTAACAATCTGAAATCAAACCCCAGGAAGGAGAGAATTAATTTGTGCATGCACATGTGTGCACACTCACTCACTCACACTCACACACTAATTAAATGTTAGCTTATAAATGTGATTAATAAAATAAGAAGAAAGAAGCTGGGCAACGGTGGGGCATGCCTTTAATCCCAGCACTTGGGAGACAGCGGCAGGCCAGACAGTGAGTTCGAGGCCAGTCTAGTCTACAAAGCGAGTTCCAGGACAGCCAAGACTACACAGAGAAACCCTGTCTTGAAAAACCAAAAAGAAGAAGGAGTAGCAAAGAAAGCCGGAGTAAAAAGAAAGTGAAAGAAAGAAAAGAGTTTTCTGCTTTCAGCTTCAGCTATCCCTCCTTGTGTGTTATCTTTGGCACATGGCGCCTCTGCAGCTAAGGCTGGTAGTCCTCCTGCCTCCACATCCTGAGTGCTGGAATTATACAGGCATGTCTCTGTGCCCCACTTCTTACTGTTCCTCTAAGAACGTTGCTGATTTCACCATCATGGCAATAAGAAGCTTCTTTATTTTATTATTATTTTTATTTTTAATAGGGTTTTATATAGCCCAAGCTGGCCTCAGATTTGCTAGA
>NC_022020.1:4799956-4804956 GCF_000317375.1 Microtus ochrogaster
TGTTTGTTTGTTTGTTTGCTTATTTGAGACAGGGACTCATTTATTAGTTCCAACCTGGCCTGGAATTCACTATGTGACCTAGGCTGGCTTCAAACTCCAAGGAGTCCTTCTGTCTCAGCCTCCCAAACACTGAAATTACAAGTGTGAGCAGTTCTAGCGAGTCCCAGGGAGCACCCACTCTTCGGGTTGGTAGCTGATGACGCAAAGGTTTTTCTTCTTGCTGAAGAGGCTGAAGAGTTTACCCTGGATATCAGGACACTTCAGAATAATAAAATCAGTAACAATAAGGATAGCAATGCAGCTAGCACTTATTTATTTTAAGTGTTTCTTGAGACTTAGTTTTTTCCTTTGTTGCCTTGATTGGCCTCAAAGTTCCCAGTTCATCAGCATACACTAACACTCTGGGTGTAGATCTTGCACTTTTTCTTTCCATTTTTTTTCCTTCTTCACTGTTTCATGTAGCATTTAGCCAAGGCTACATGTGTGTGGCCAAGGCTACAGACTTTGAACTTCTTGGCCTCCTTCCCCTGTCCCCCAAGTGCAGGGACTGCTCATGTGTGCCATCACTCCTGATATGTGGTGTTCGGAACTAAACCCAGGACTTCATCTGTGTGAGGCAAGCACTCTAACAGCTGAGCTACATGCCCAGTCCTTCTAACCTTTTATTTTGAGACAGAGAGCCCCGAGTTCCTCAGGATGGTTTGCTTCTGAACTTGCTCTGACCCCAGGCAGGCCTTGTGGTCCCACTGCCTGGCCTCTGAAGGAGCTGTGCTGATGGGCCCAGGGTTGGCTTAGTTAGCACTCACTGAAACGTTTCAGTGGTAGAACACTTGTGCCTTGATTCAGTAACACAAACATACGGTGTCAATCCCACTTCAATGATGGCAAGTTAAGGTCCTGAGGTGACGGTGTTCTGCTCAGGGTCACACAGCTAGTAAAATATGGAAGATACGATTCCCACGCGGCATGGCCTGACCCCCACCGCACTCCAGTGACTATCAGTCCTGAAGGAGTTCATCTTACTCATTCCCGCACGGAGTCTGGCCAAGGTCTGCTAAGTGCTGGGCAGCTAGGCTTTGTCCTGATCACCAGAGACCAAAGAGTGAGCAGACGTGACCTTTGCCCTCATGGAGCCACATTCTATAAAACACAATGAGAAACATAAAATAAAATAAGTGAGCATATATAAGCTAGTTATAGGTGGCTTATGATACAGAGAAAAATAAATTAGAATATGAACATAGAAAATGTGAGGATTTGGGTGCAATGTGAACTAGGCAGCAGGAGAGACCTCACTAGTAAGATGGTAGAGCCTCGCATGGCAGTGTAGGGAGGACGGGTTTGAGGCTAGCTTAGGCTACATAACATGGCTGTCTCACCAATGACAGACAGACAGACAAAAGCAATCTCTCTCCCCTCCAAAGGTGAGGAACTAAGTCATGGGCCCTTCTGGGAGAAGAAACAAGGCCCTGAAGGGGCCTGTGTTCTACAGGATTCTCAAATGTGGCCACAGAAGTACTGAGCCAGAGCAGTGTTCGCATGTGATGTACATCTATTTTCCTGTAGAGGCTTAGATTTTAGTTATATCATTTTGGGAGCATTTGTTTATTTTCATACAATTTGTGTGTGTCGGTCAGAGGACAAAGACTCTCCTTCCGCTGAGTGTGTCCTCAGAGGCTTGTCATCAGAACTCAGGTTCTCAGCCTTGGTGTGTGCCTTTACCCTCAGAGGCCTCTAACCAGCACCAACCTCCCATATACTTTCAACACACTTTATTTTTTTTTATATTTATTTATTTATTATGTATACAATATTCTGTCTGTGTGTATGTCTGCAGGCCAGAAGAGGGCACCAGACCTCATTCCAGATGGTTGTGAGCCACCATGTGGTTGCCGGGAATTGAACTCAGGACCTTTGGAAGAGCAGGCAATGCTCTTAACCACTGAGCCATCTCTCCAGCCCCCTCAACACACTTTATTGAAAGACTTTGTTGTTATTGTTTATTGGCTTTTGTTTTGCTTTTTAGATAGGACCTCATCTATATAAGCCTTAATGACCTAGAACTTACAAGATAGCCTAGGCTGACCTCCAATTTTTCCCAGTTTTCCTGCCTCTGCTCCCAAGTATTGGGATTACAGGAAAGTAGTACCATGTCTGTTTTCAACAGGAGTTCTTCTGAATAGTCTAGGGAATCATGATACAAAGAACAAGCCTGCACAAGTCTTAGACTGCAAACTGTAGAATCCAAGGATGGGGAAGTTGCTGGATGCAAGTCTGTAGTTTATCCCGGTACCATAGGGATGTCTGCAAAGATAAGGCCTTTTCCAGTCTGTTTTCTTCTGCTGAAAATATTTTCTAAGGCAGCCCGAGGGAAGAACATTTGTCACAAAATATCAATGCCCAGAAACTCCATTGTGCTGGAATGGAGGCAGATGGGTTGGTGGATTCTACAGTTGAATATTCCATGGGAGGGCCCTGAGATATGCAAACCTCATTCCCAAAGGAGATAGGCTTATCAGATGGTGCTCTAACTGCTTCCCAGAGGAAGTGGGGAAGAGCAGATGTGGGGGGTGGTTTGGTGGTGCTCGATAAAGGAGAAGACTTTGGTCTGTACCAGGAGGCCCAATCCAGGGCCGTGGTTAGGTGGAGTTGAAGACTCTAAAAGCCTATTGTGCGGGGTGGGGAATGGGGGGTGGGGGGTGGGGGGTGTAAATTGGGAGAAGAACAGTTACCGTGGACCAAGGTTGCTCAAGGACAAGGGAACTTTATCTTGATAGAATTTCCAGGGAACGTCCTTCTTCTGGCCAAACCCACATCCCTATTACAAAAGTGCTCTGGACTAAGATTTTACTGTCTTTATTTCTTTTCAGATTTACTTATTTTGTATTTTGTGTACGTGCATGAGTATTTTGTCTGCATGTCTGTGTACCACATTTGTGCCTGGTGCCTAAGGAGGTCAGAAGAGGGTGCGGATCTCCTCAACTGCAGTTGTAATTAATGGTGCTAGCAACCATGTGGGCACTGGAAACAACGTGGGTCTTCAGTAAGAGCAGCAACTGTTTTAACAGCTGAGCCATCTCTCCAGGCCATTTCGTTGTTGTTGTTTTGATTTTTGTTTGTTTTTAGGAGGCAAGATCTCATTCTGAATCCTTGAACTCACAATCCTCTTGTCTCAGCCTTATGGATGCTAAAATTATAGGCATGTACCACCCCACTCCACTGCCCACTGCCCCTGCCACCACTGCTACCACTCTGCCCTGCCCGCTGCCCCTGCCGCCACTGCCACCACTCTGCCCTGCCCGCTGCCCCGCTGCCACTGCCACCACTCTGCCCCTTTTTGGTTTGTTTTGTTGTTTTTTTGAGACGCTATAGACCAGAACCTAGAATTTACTATTATAAGTCAGGCTGGATGACAACTAACATTCTTCCCCCTGCCTCTGTCTCCATCAGTACAAGCCCGTGCCACTACACACAGCTGTATTGAATTCTTTGAGAACACTAGAGACATCTCTTGGCACGATTGCTGAGCTCTGGGAAAACCAATGGTCCAAAGCAGAGCCGCAAGAGAACGGTCCGTCCCACCAGACGCTTCCCCGTAGCTTTGCAGCAGGAAGAATTGCTTCGTCCTATCTTCCTAGATTTGAAACCCAAAGACTGAAAAATCTTGATTTCGACTTAGAGTCTCTCATTTTCTCAGCATCTGACTCAGAGGGAAACGCCTACCTTCTTGTAGCAATTTAACTTTCACATAATAATTGAAGGGATATCCTCTATTTACCCAATGCTTTCCTGCTCAGTCTTTTTAGACTGAGAATCTTGTACATTTCATATACACAAAGGCGACTTTTCCTTCCCTCAGTGACCAGCACTTATCGCACAAGCCATGCTGGGCTCATAAATATGTCACTGAACTCAGTGCCAGCCTTTCTCCAGCGTTGTTCTCCCCTTCTTCTCCTAAGCCTGAGCAAAGTGCACTTGGGTCTTGAAAACACCCTTGGAGTATGTTTTGGTTCCACGCAAGACTGTTGTTCACACACCAACACACTGGGAGTTGTAAACACTCTAACGGCCATTGAAGCCAGCACCTTCTGATTCCAACTGAATATTTCCTGTAAATCGGTGCCAACTGTCCATCTTGTAATAACATTCAAAAACAGAAGTTTGAACTCATAGAGACCTCATTGCACTAAAAACCGATTTCCTGTTTGACAAAGCACTACCGCTAGAAGCAAAGAAGTCCATTCAGCAACAAGCCATTGTTAGTGGTTCTTACATGCAAAAGCTGATGGTTTCCTCTCCAGAACCCAGGCCTTGGAAATGTAGGTGTTTGCTTTCTAAGTGAAGACTCTGGATATTAGAGTCCTATCCCCAAGGGCCCTAAAGAGATTTCCTGAGTTACAGAAAACATTTGCTTATCTTGTCCACAATACATCCTATCTGGTAAAGTTGCAGAAGTCTTTTGAAACAATCCGGTAGATATCATCCCTATCTTATGGAGATGAGAAAACCGAGGCTTGAGCTTTGTACCGTTTTGTGTGGAGCCCTGGAGACTATAGGCACTGTTTGGTGAAGGCATGCCTGTCTCTTGTTATGACTTTGCATGTGTTACTCAAACAATCTCCTAGCCAAGATTTTCAGTTTATAAAATGGGGAAAATACCAAGTGGGAATTTGATAACACATATATAATATTTTAATTTGGATTAAGAAACTATTGATCTGTGGACTAGAGAGATGGCTCAGAGGTTAAGAACACTGGCTGCTCTTCCAGAGAACCTGAGTCCCAGCAAGCACATGGTGACTCACAACCATCTGTAATGAGATCTGATGCCTTCTTCTGGCCTGCAGGCATACATGCATGTATAACACTGTATATATAATAAATAAATCTTTTTTTAAAAAAAAAAAGAGCAGTTGACTATCATGGGAAGATTGGGCTTGAGGTAGTGACAGTATCTGGAAGGTGAAAAATCTCTCTAGGGGCCTGAGGGTCATTTCTAA
>NC_022020.1:4806569-4807872 GCF_000317375.1 Microtus ochrogaster
TGAGAGATCCATCTGACCCTGTCTGAATGCTGGGATTAAAGGTGTCTGCCACTGTACCTGGCCTACCTTGTGTTCTGAGGCAGGGTCTCACACTGAACCTGGATCTCATTAGTTGGCTAGACTTGGTTGTGATTAAGCCCTGAGGATCATCCTGTCTCCACTTTCCCTGTGCGTGGATTACAGGTGTGCACGGCTGTACCTGGTTTTTATTTGTTTTTTAATGAGAATGTTGGGGGTTCTAACTCAGGCCATCATGCTTGTGTGGCAAACACTTTGTCGACTGAGCCTCTCAGTCTCTGGGCTAAACCTCTTTAATTTGCACCATTAGAAGGTTGAGCTAGGATAATCCATGGATCACATGTGGTCAGGACAGGCACAGGATACTCCTGAGCCCTTGCCCCCTGGCCCTTCTGATGCCACCCACTGGTCCCTTCCTTCCATTGTCCTTTTGCTGTAACGCCCATCAAATTCTAACATGGATCATTGTACCTTCTGCACCTGTCCACTGCCCACATCAACTTGAGATCTTCAAAAGCTAGGAGAACCCCTAATTTGTTTCCATGTTCGCCATTTTCCTTGCCTCTTGGTGAGTTCTTAGAGCTTCTGACTGAACTCCAGGAATGTTATCAGCCGGCTCCCCTGGATCTGATTACCTTGTGGGCTGGGCCAGTGGTTAATATTCCCTGGGTGACTTGAGGAAGGTGAGCCACAGACTGCTGAATGTCAGGAACAGGGGCCAGGAATTCCAGAACATCCACAGCATGCCTGCAAACCCCTCCTCTCCTCTGCAGCTCTACTGCCAAGATAGTTAACTCCATGAACTCAGCATGCCTGGGGCAGTGAGTCAGCAAAGTGGAGAGCGACCCCAGCACTCACACAGAAACAGCTCACGGGCAGGTGCTGCCGCTGGGTTGGATGGTATGCATTCTAGGCTGTGTCTGCTACACCCTGACTCCATCCACATGAGAAGACTGTCATAAACAGGGCTGGGGAAACAGCTCAGTGATTGAGAGCACTGGCTGCTCTTCCAGAGGTCCTGAGTTCAATTCCCAACAACCACATGGTGGCTCACAATCGTCCGTAATGAGCCTCTGGCCTGCAGCGTACCTGCAGGTAGAATACTGTATGTATAATAAATAAACAAATAAATCCTAAAAAAACGAATGTCATGAACAACTTGAGAAGTGCTGCTGATTTTTTATTTCATTCCCCTGCTATTTTCCAAGAAAGTTGATAGCCTGCTGGCTCAGACTTGAAGACAAGCCTCCATCAGCACCAGGCTCCTGGGTGTTAAGATTTCAGG
>NC_022020.1:4813127-4814537 GCF_000317375.1 Microtus ochrogaster
ATTTATTTATTAAATATTTATTTATTTATTTATTATGCATACCATATTCTGTCTGTGTGTATGTCTGCAGGCCAGAAGAGGGGACCAGACCTCATTACAGATAGATGGTTGTGAACCACCGTGTGGTTGCCGGGAATTGAACTCAGGACCTTTAGGAAGAGCAGGCAATGCTCTTAACCACTGAGCCATCTCTCCAGCACCCCCCATCTCGTTTCTTTTTCTTTCCTTCTCTTCCCCTTCTTCTGTGCCACACTGTTATTTATTTATTATTTATTTACTTATTTATTTATTGCGGGGAAGGGAGTACCGTGACAACAGGCACTGTTATCACTCAGGCTAGCCTGGAACTTGCTACGTAGACCAGGCTGGCCTTTAATTCTCAATGATGTACTGGCCTCAGCTTCCTGAGTACTGGAATTACAGGAAAAACACCGTCAAGGACGACTGAGATAGTGATTTTGTTTTTAGATTAAAAACAAAACAGATACTGGAGTGGGTTTTGTAGGGTGTAGAGGGTGTCAGAGGCTGTGAAGTCTGTGACTTTGGAGCTTTAAACACATTTACCAGGAAGGGAGGGTTTGGTGGAGGCCTGGACACTGGGGAAAGACCAGGATAGAGACAAGATTCCAGGATTATTTAACACTGGTAGCTGGAAAGGACCAGAAATTCCCAAATGCCTTGGAACCTGTTGCTGCCTGGTCAGTCACCCAGAGGACTGCCACCTCCAAACGCTACAAGAGCACTCTCCTCTGATCTTTAATATGAAGCCCAGCACCCAGCAGGCAGAGACAGGTCCTCTCTGTTATTTCTAGCCAGCCTGGTCTACACAGTGAGTTATAGGTTATACAGAACCACACAATGAAGAAAACACTGTTAGGGGTGGAGTTTAAGGCTAAAGACCTGTCTAACACATACCAACTCTCATCTTGTGCACCTCCAAAAAGAAAAGAAACAAGAAGAAATCAAACAAAAACCTTTCAAAGACACCTTAATATCTTTGGGTTGGAATATTAAAGCTTTGTTTGTTTGTTTGTTTGTTTGTTTCTGTGGTGCTGAGATGTAACATTCTTTCTTGAGCACCTCACATAAACATTGTCACAGAGCTTCATCCCCAGCCTTGTTCTCCCCACACGTATGTGCATGTGTGTGTGCGTGTGTGTGCATGCGTGTGCGCACATGTGTAGAGTTTGGGATGAATATAGTCGTAAACATGCTAAGAGAGTGAGTGCTCTGGAGCCATGAAACTGAGCTCTAGCCCCAGTCCTCTCTTTTTTTTTTTTTTTTAATTCTGTGATAGGATCTTACTAAATAGCCTGGGCTGGCCTTGAACTCACTTTGTGGCAGGACTTGTAATCCTCCTGCCTCAGACTCCAGAGTGTTGGGACACCACAACAGTCCTCCAAATGGCTT
>NC_022020.1:4815916-4820407 GCF_000317375.1 Microtus ochrogaster
ATATAAATAAATAAATAAATAAATAATGTAATATTTAGGCCTCTGAATGGTTCAGGGGCAAAATGAGACAGAACAGGTCCTCATGGCTCTTGGTTTTCACCAGCAGTCCCCAAAGCCACCTCCTGTCATGCAGAAGCCTGGAGCTCTGGAGGAATGTGGCACGAACTTGTGGCCCCCACTAAGCAAGTGGGACAGACCCTGCCTGGTGTCAGAAGGAGCCCTGTGGCAGCTCACTGCAGTCTGCATCACGTCACTCACTCTACTGCAGAACCAGGCCACTGAACTCCTTCCAGAAGCAAACTCAAAGTAGATGTACTTGTAAAATTATTTTGGCCATTGTTTTTAGGAAGGATTCTATTCTGCAGCCCAGGTTTACCCAGAACTTTCTGTGTAGCCCAGGCTACCCTCTAATTTGTGTCAATCCTCCTGTTTTAGTCTCTCGGCCTTCTGAGTGCTTAGATCACAGGCAAGAGTCAACCTTTCTTTCCTTCCTTCCTTCCTTCCTTCCTTCCTTCCTTCCTTCCTTCTTTTCTTTCTTTCTTTTTCTTTCTTTCTTTCTTTTTTTTTTTTTTGAGACAAGGCCTCACTATGTTGTGTTGGTTAGAGCTATGTAGACCAGGTTAGTCTGGAGCATTTAAAGAACCACCTGCCTCTGCCTCCTGAGAACTGGGATTAAACCACACCTGGCTCACCTGTACCTTATTTTAACTATTACTTGTTACTAACAATCAAAACACTGGGATAGAGAAATATGTTAACAAGAGAGATAAATAAATAAATATTATTTTATTTATTCCTTGAGGATTTAATGTAGTATGTAATGTATTTTCATCGTACCCACCCCCGAATTCTGCCCTCCCATGGTAACCACTCCCTACACCCGACAAATTCAAAGCAGCACTGGGTCTCGGTCACATGCTTGCTTATGTCTTATTTTTATTTCCCTCCACATATTTATTTGGAGGGCTCAGTAGAAGCATGTGCCACAATTGCACATGTGGAGGTCAGAGAAAAACCTGCTGGGAGTCAGTGTTCTCTTTCTACCACAGGAACCAAGGAGCTCAGGTCAGCAGACCTGGCGTGGTGGCAAGTGCCGTTACTGCTGGGCCACTGGGCCATCACTGGCCCCAATGTACATTTCTTTTTTCTGTTTTTTTTTTTTGTTGTTGTTGTTGTTGTTGGTGGTGGTGATGGTTTTTGTTTTTGTTCTTTTTTGACAGGGTTTCTTTACCCACCAGCCCTGGCTGTTTGGGAACTCACTTTGCCGTTCAGGCTGGCCTTGAACTCAAAGAGCCCCACCTGCCTCGGTGTGTGCCAGGTGTTGCTCACAGCTCTCCTTTCTTAAGTTAGGAAGAAATTTTCCTGGATAGACCCGGTTAGGTAACTTTTTACACAAAAATGTGCAGATGAAGCTGGAAGAGGGTGGGGAGGGTGTGGTGGGGTGGGGAGGGTAGGGTGGGGTGGGGTGGCTGGATCTCACTTCAGCCCTGCAGTCTAGCAGCCTATAGGGCATAGCAGAACACCCACAGGAAGGGGTGTTAGCATTAGAATCCTGGGATTCTAGAAATGTCTCCTGGCCTCTGAGTGGCACAGGCTCTCTTTGGAGCACCTGAAGACACGCAGACAGGTCAGGACAGATCCCCTGCCCCACTGCAGCTGCAAGCTGGTGCTGTCCTCTTATGTACAAATTAAATTTTTAAAAAATGATATTACTTGTATTCTTTCAGAGATGATTCAGCAGGCAGTAGAGGATTCCTAGCAGAAATGTGAATTAAGGAATGTAGTCCTTGAGTTTTGTTTTGTTTTGCCCTCGGTTTTGCCCCAGGCGGATATGGACATTTAAATTTGAATGATTTCTTTGGCCTGTAGCTCAGAGCACTTCAGTAAACCTAGCCTTCAGGAGGGATGGTGAGGCAAAGGATTGCAAGTTTGAGGCTAGCCTAGGTTACACAGTGAGATCTGTCTCAAAAGCCCCAAACAAACAACATTTGAATGGTGAACAGGATAAACAAACGACAGTACAATGAATCTGAGTGTTTTTAGCTAACCAGCAGCCTCAGCGCTTCACCAGCCTGCATTAAAAGAAAACAAATGCAGGTCGTAGTGCACCTTTTAGACCTCCTCAGTCAGTGTGTGAGGCTAAAGCTGGGGAGTCTGGGCTAAAAATATGAAAAGTATCTGAGTGGTTCCCTTTGCCAATTGACTTACAAGACTATAGATATACACGAGACCCAATTGACTTACAAGATTATAGATAATATACAAGACTTGTAGACACTGGAAATGGTGACAAGCAGCCACAGACAGCAGGAATAGTCTGAAATGACTTTAGGGCAATCAACAAACAGACTGGCAGACAGGGCTGGGGTGCCGCTCAGTGCCAGAGTATGTTCTTGGCATTGTTGATTTTCAGCACCTGAAAAAAAGAAAAAAGAGATCATCTGGGCATGGTGACTAACGTCTTTAACCCCAGCACTCAGGAGGATCCTATGAGTTGGAGGCTATCCTGGTCTACACATCGAGACCTGTCTCACAATAATAACAAGCTCCTGTTGGCTGCTTCCTGATCAGAAGTGTCTTTAAGGAACCTTCTAGAACAGATTCTATAATTCTACGTTTAGCAAAGGAAAACGGAAACCCTTCTTAGAATAACTTCTTTTTCTCTATTCCTTTAACAGGGGCTTTAGAAATGCTGGTTATTTCCTCTGTTAAATAAAGCTGGGTGATGGTGTCATACACCTTTAATCCCAACACTCAGGAGGCAGAGGTAGGCAAATCTCTTGAGATCAAGGCCAGCCTGGTCTGCAGAGCTAGTTCTAAGACAACTAAGGCTACACAGAAATACCCTGTCTCGAAAAATGAAACCAAACAAAAACCACACACACAAAATATTATTTTAAGAAGGCTTTTTACATATCTTGGGTAGGTTTTCTTCTCAGACACACATACAAATATGATAAGAACTTTTTATTCAATGCTAACAGGACAGTATCTGAGTAGTGATCAAAACTGGGATATTAAATTTGATCTATTACTCCTGTCAAGCCAGGTGGTATGGTACACATCACAGTTCCAGCACTTAGGAGCATAACTGTTGCGATTAAATATGTGAGCCACCCGCTCAGCTCTCATCTTTGTTTCGTTGTTTTGTTGTGTTGTTTTGAGACAGGGTCTCATGCATCCCAGGCTGGCCCAATGTGCAAAAGATGACCTTGAACTCTCGATTCTCCCGTCTCTACCTCCAAAGTGCTATATTATAAGCATAAAGTCCCAGCCCAGCTTTCCACAGTATTATGTGAGATACACTTCCTTGGTTCTTGCTATTTAAGGGTGTGTGTGAGCCCAGCTTCCTCTGAATGTCCTGCCCTGTTTCCCATGTATTTGGGAGAGCTCCAGGAAAGGGGGGTTGCTGCACATGATGAATAACTTTCCTTAAATAGGTCACTGATTCTTACAGGGAGCACTTCTCCCAGAGGGGGAGAAAGCTGGGCTGCCCTGAACAAAACAATGGGAGACAAGCAATAACGGTCCTGCGCTGACCTCAGCAAAAGGGAAAGGGAACCACATTGTGTTTGAAGGAGCTCTTCAGGGCGACCTTTGCTGCACTTGCTCTCTTTCCTTCTGTGGTGTGACCTCCTGCTTGCTTGTTTTTGTTTTTGTTTTTTTGTTGTTGTTGTTGTTGTTTTGTTTTGTTTTTTGTTTTTCGAGACAGGGTTTCGCTGTGGCTTTGGAGCTTGTCCTGCAACTAGCTCTGTAGACCAGGCTGGTCTCGAACTCATAGAGATCTGCCTGCCTCTGCCTACTGAGTGCTGGGATTAAAGATGTGTGCCACCATCGCCGACTTGCTTGCTTGTTTTGAAAGGCCCATTCTAGCTGGGCGGTGCTGGCGCATGCCTTTAATCCCAGCACTCGGGAGGCAGAGGCAGGCGATTTCTGTGAGTTCGAGACCAGCCTGGTCTACAGAGCTAGTTCCAGGACAGGCTCCAAAACCACAGAGAAACCCTGTCTCGAAAAAAAAAAAAAAAAAAAAAAAAAGAAAAAAAAGAAAGGCCCATTCTACTTCTTCATGTTATACCCAATGAAAAACACAGGAGATTGCTCTTTTTTCCCCTACTGGGTGATGTTTTGATTTTAGTTTCTTTTGGTTTGTTTGTTTTTGTTTTGCTTTTGGATTTTCGAGACATGATTTCCCTGTAGTTTTTGGTGCCTGTCCTGGAACTAGCTCTTGTAGATCAGGCTGGCCTCAAACTCACAGAGATTCGCCTGCCTCTCCCTTCCTAGTGCTGGAATTAAAGGCGTGTGCCACCACCGCCCAGCTGATTTTAGTTTCTAAATTGGCTTCATTTTTTAGATTTATTTTAAGCTTTTGTGGTGTGTGGGTGGGTGTGTGATTGTGGGTGTGCGTGTGTGTGCACATGAGAAGGTGTTCTTGGAGGTCAGAAGCATCAGATCCTTGAAGCTGGACTCACAAATGCTTATGAGCTGCCTGAT
>NC_022020.1:4821181-4827402 GCF_000317375.1 Microtus ochrogaster
AAACCCTGTCTCGAAAAACCAAAAAAAAAAAAAAAAAAACATGAAGAAGTAAAATGGGCCTTTCAAAACAAGCAAGCAGGAGGTCTGTAAGCCACACTGGCTTTGTGCTTTTGGTGGTCTTGTAGCCTTCACCTCCCGAGTGCTGGGATGACAGGTACATGCCACTATGCCTGGCTGGGAAGTGGTCTTGATGTGTAATAAATTCCTTATTTTACTTTATTTTTGTTTACAGGGGAGATGTGTGTCTACAGAGGTCAGAAGAGGGTATCAGATCCATGGGAGTTGGAGTTACAGGTGGTTGTGAGTTGCCTGGTGTGGGTTCTGGCAACTGAATTCGGGTCCTCAGGAAGAGCAGTAAGTGTTTTAGACCAGTAAGCCATCTTTCCATTTCAACCCCCAACAACCAAATTGTAAAGTTGTATAAGGAGATAGTTGTATGTTGTGTGAATCGGGTATTATGGATGACCCTGGAACTCATATTTTTAGTTTGGAGTCTTATCTAAACTCTTTCTCATCATCAAAGTCATCAGCTCATCCCACAAGCATAAAGTGAATTCTGTGTGCTGACCCCGAGTCACTGGGAATAAAAAGATGAATGAGCCGTGTTGGACCCCTTTAGATCTCAGAGACGTGGGGAGTCAATGAACACAGTGACGATGAGTCAGGTTTTCTTTTTTGAGACTTGCCCCATGTACTGATTGCTGGTCCTCCCATTTCTGTCTCTTTGTCCATGAAACAGAGGCAAGTTGGTGAAGGGATTGCCAGCTGGGTTGGCCTGGAAGACTAGTGTGACCATCCTCTGGCCAAACTTCTGACATCCTCAGGCTTTGGTTTCCTTCTTAGATACTCCGGATAATAACACAGGGCCATTGGGAGAATATAATATTGAGATAATATTCAAAGAACTGGCTTGTAGGGTGGTAGTTGGAATGTAATTGGCCCCCATAAATTCACACACTAATGGGAGGTGTGGCCCTGTTGGAGTGGGTGTGGCTTTGTTGAAGGAAGTGTGCCACGCTGTAGAGGTGGACTTTGAGGTCTCACATGTGCTAAAGTCATGCCCTGCACTTCCTGCAGTCAGGATGTAGGACACTTCTCCAGCACCATGTCACACCAAGTTGATAACAGACTAAACCTCTAAAAATGTAAGCCACCCAATTAAATGTTTTTCCTTGTAAGGGTTGTTGTGGTCATGGTGTCTCTTCACAGCTGTAGAAAGCCTAACTAAGACACACAGCTAGTTCCAGGACAGGCTTCAAAAGCTACAGAGAAACCCTGCCTCGAAAAACAAAACAAACAAAAAAAACAAAACAAAACAAAACAAAGACACACAGCAAGTGTTTGCTGCTGTCACCGCCGTGGTTACTCCTCTCTCTGGGTACCTGGGGAAATATTTGTTTTTGTTTTTGTTTTTGTTTTTCGAGACAGGGTTTCTCTGTGGCTTTGGAGCCTGTCCTGGAACTAGCTCTGTAGACCAGGCTGGTCTTGAACTCACAGAGATCCGCCTGCCTCTGCCTCCCGAGTGCTGGGATTAAAGGCGTGCGCCACCACCGCCCAGCCTGGGGAAATATTCTTATATCTAAAATTATTGGCACATTTGTCATTGCGAGGATAGCCTGTTGGAAGGAAAACAAGGCATTTCCTACTTTTAACTAAGAGGGTTTAGTATCCCATGACCTAATGGAGACCCAGTGCTTCAGCGAATGCCCATTCTGCAAGATGGCGAGGGACTGCATCTGTGAGTTCCTCATTTGCAGAGTGCTAAGAAGATCTGAGTTGCTGACACACACCGTCAAGGCTGGCTACCTTCTGTTTTCAGCTTCCACACTGAAAATAAGTGTACCTTTCAGGGTCCTTGGTGACGCCCTGTGGCAGGGCTTTTGTCTTTGTGATTTTTCTGTCTAGTATTCCTCAGTGCAGGAAAACCATGGTGAGCCTCTCAACACTCTCAGGAAATTGTGTCTTTACCCTGGGATTGCCGTGAAACAAGGCTGACAGAAATGTGACTTGAGGCTTATAAAGAAACTTAATTTCTCTAGTTATATGTGGTTATGGTCTCAGCACTTGGGAAACTGAGGCAGGAGGATCAGAAAGTGAAATTGATCCTTGATTATATAGTGGATTTGGTGTCAGCCTGAGCTAAATAACACCCTACCTAAAGAAGAAGGGGAGGAGGACAGCGGGAACACGGAGGGAAGTTAACACGGAGCAGGCGTGGTGATGTCTGACTCTGTCATCCTCAGGAGGAAGAGGCTGGAGGTGGAGGGGGATCAGGAGTTCACAAGTTCTAGCCAGTGGCAGCCTGCAGATAGGGCTATCTGAGACTATGTCTCCAAACACCAATGCAAGAATAAAAACACAGAAAAGCAGGTAACAAAGACAAATCTAATCTATTTCCTCTAGCAACTGTGTCCATGCTAATAGGTTTCAGGACAGAATGAACAGCAGTGGTAAAATATCCACGTGCGTTAGCTACCTTCTCATTGCCTGAGGTATCTCACGCTGCTTCCTAACTCAGGAAAGGTGCTGGCTCACTTTCTGGGTTCCCCTGTTTGTTCAGTCTAGGACCTGAGTCCACAGGATGGTGCAGCCCTTTCAGGGTAGCCTTCCCACGTCAGCTGTCCTTTCTAGAAGCCCCCTTCCAGATGTGTGCACAGGTGTGTTTCCATGGTGATTCAAACCCAGTCAGATTGTCTGTCAAGGGGAAGCAGCATGGAATATCTGGATGCATAAATGTACAATGTTATACATATAAGCATATATACATTTTTAACATTTACTTATTTATTGTTTTTTCGAGACAGCATTTCTCTGTAGCTTTGGAGTCTGTCCTGGAACTAGCTCTCGTAGACTAGGCTTGCATTGAACTCACAAAGATCCCGAGCCTCTGCCTCCCGAGTGCTGGGATTAAAGGCGTGTACCACCACTGCCTGGCAACATTCATTTATTTATGAGTATGTATTCCATGACACCTGAGTGGGAGGCCATAGGGCAGCTTTCTTTTTCTTTTATTGAAAATAGGCTTTTTTTCTTTGTTTGTTTTTGGATTTTGGGGGGTTTTGTTTGTTTGTTTGAGACAGGGTTTCTCTGTAGCTTTAGAGCCTGCTCTGGAACTTGCTCTTGTAGATCAGATTGGCCTTGGCCTCGAACTCACACTCTGCTTGCCTCTGCTTCCTGAGTGTTGGGATTAAAGGCCGGTGCTACCACCGCCTGGTTTTGTTTTTGTTTTTTTCCATTTATTTATTTTTTCAAGACAGGATTTCTCTGTAGCTTTGGAGCCTGTCCTGGAACTAGCTCTTGTAGACCAGGTTGGTCTTGAACTCACAGAGATCCGCCAGCCTCTGCTTCCTGAGTGCTGGGATTAAAGGCATGTGCCACCACTGCCCAGTTATTTTTGTTTTTTAAACCAGGCACTGAGACACAGTCCTTTAATCCTGGCATTCCAAAGGCAGAGGCAGGTGGATCTCCCTGAGTTCAAGGCCAGCCTGGCCTACAAAGCAAGTTGCAGGGTAACCAAGGCTACACAGACAAGCTTTCTCTCAAAACCCAACAGCAAAAACAAACACAAAACTGGAAGTCATAATATATATGCAAAGGAGTGAAAAGAGAGAAGGGGAAAAAAATCCCTGATACAGAATTATGAGACAAGAAACCTTCAAAGACGCCATTGAAATTGTTTTCTGGTGTCCATCTACTGCTTAAGAATAGTTTGTTTCCCAGTGAGACTCCATGGGAAAAAATTAATTTTCATTTGCAAGGTGGTTATCAGTTTGAGGAAGATTCTGGGTTAGGGAGCTCCAGGACCCATGCAGGCCCTTGCAGGCTGCCTCAGTCTCTGTGAGTTCGTGAGTGTTGGTCTTGCTGGGCTCACAACGCCCTTCTTTTCTTGGTGTCTTCCAGCCTCGGGTTCCCTGAGCCCTGAAAGGAGGAATTGGGACTGAGTGTTCCAAGGTCTCTCACTCTCTGCAGGTTGTCTGGCTGTGGGTCTCTGTGTTTGTTCCCATCTGCCACAGAAGGAAGCTTCTCTGAGGATGGCTAAGCAAGGCAGGAATCTATGAGTATAGATGAGTCTTTTAGGGGTCATTTTATTGCTGTGTTCTTTTTGTAGAGCAGTAGTACTTGGTTTTCCCAGGATAGGACAACTTTTGACATTTAGTTCTTCAACTTTTACCAGGTGGGTCCTGGGGACTGGCTCAGGTCATCAGCCCTGGTGTAGGCACAGGCCTGGAGGGTTTGATTAACTCTATTTTCTTTCTACAGGATCTTGCTATTACCCAAACTGGCTTCCCAAGTGTGGCTGTCTTTTGCCTCAGTCTCCCAAGAGCTGGAATGTACACATCTGTTTTGTTAGAAAATTGCTGATAAATATCTCAGAAAGTGACTGAACAGGGTCCCATAGCAAATGAAAATCAGCTTTTTGAGTTACTGGGGCAAGTAGCTATGCTCAAGAATAAAAATAACTACATTTTTAAAGAGAGAATTTTAAGTTATTTTTAAAACAATTAAATTATATTTAGAACAATTGTCTAAAAATGATGAGAATAAAATGATCTTGAAGCAGATTCCCTGTGAGGATCCTGTTCTAGGCCTGGTCTGAAAGGTTCTCCACAGATTCTCATCCCTGTACTAAAGATCAGATTATTCAACTGGGCGGTGGTGGCACACACCTTTAATCCCAGCACTCGGGAGGCAGAGGCAGGCAGAGGCAGGCGGTGAGTTCAAGGCTAGCCTGATCTACAAGAGCTAGTTCGAGGACAGGCTCCAAAGCTATGGAGAAACCCTGTCTCAGAAAAAAAAAAGATTCTTTTCTTTTTGAGACTAGTGAACCTGTTGCCCTTGTTGCCCTGAAAGTCACTGGCCTTCAATTCAGAGATCTGCCTGAGGGTGAGGATTCAAGGCTTATACCGCCACGTGTGGTGAAAAAGCCCAGACTTAACTAATGGTTTGATTAATAGTTCTGAATTGGTTTCAGTAACTAATGGGATAGGAGAGCATAGCAGGCCTTTGAGGGTCTTGGGTGACTGGGTGTGGTGGTACATGCTTATAATCCCAGCACCTGGAAGGCAGAGGCAGGTGGATTTCTGTGAGTTGAGGCCAGTTTGGTCTACAGGAAGGGAGTTCAAGGACAGCCAAGTCTCAAAACAATCTTGTCTCAAAACAATAGCAAGACCAAAATTCTCAGGCTTAAACCACCAAGTGACAAGCCTGAGGCCAAAAGGCTTAGGCATAAACCACGTGACAAGCCTGAGGCAGAGAGTTTGTGCACTCGGTTGACTCCGCAGGGCCTCAAGGGCAATCCCTATCACTGAACAAAAGATAAATTTAGGCATGCCTGGTCAAGCCCAGGCCTATAATCCCAATGGCTCCAAAGTCTGAGGCAGGAGGATAGTCAGGTGAAGTCTTGTCTGGGTAATTGTGAGACCTTGCCTGCAAAAGTAAAGGAAAAGAAGTAAAAGGAAGTGTAGCAGGGTCTCGGCCCTGGAACCACCTCTGTCACTACCCCTGCAGAGGACCTTAGCAATTTCCACAGCTCTCTGGGCCTCCACTACAAAGCAGAGCTCATAAAAGCATCTAACCAGGGTTTCTATATAGGAGAAGCAGCAGCTCTCTCTGGAGAAACAGGGGACTGAGTCTTGAAGGTCAGAGACCCCTAAAGTCTCCTGTCATCAAAAACATACACCTGGAGGGTATATATTCCCAGACACCACCTACTAGATTTCTGAGCTACATCTATTTGTGGGGGAAAAAATGTATTGATTGTTTTTGGGCGTGGGGGTGTTGAGGGGAAAATGATCAAAAAAAGAACTTGGAGGTGGAGGCTCCAAGTTTTAACTGTTCATTATTAACTAGAGGTTGTTTATACTGTGTGTATGTGTGTGTGTACACTTGTGCCACAACACAGCTCATGTGTGGAAATCAAAGGACAACTTGTTAGAATTAGTGTTCTCCTTCTATTGTATAGTCCTGGAAATTTACTCAGGTGGCAGGCTTGGGGCAGGAGATTTCCATATTGCTGGCTCAGCTAAAAAAATATTAACATTTTATAAACTGGCATGGTAGTACATACCTTTAATTCCAGCATGGGAGTCAGAGGCAGACAGATCTCTGAGTTCCAGACTAGCCTGGTCTAATGAGTTTGTTCCAGGTCAGCCAGGACTACACAGAAAAACCCTTTCTCAAAAAAATAAGCAAGTTATATATTTTAAGATATAGCCAGGCTG
>NC_022020.1:4830107-4832923 GCF_000317375.1 Microtus ochrogaster
GAGTGCTGGGATTAAAGACGTGCGCCACCCCCACCTGGCTCATTCCCTCTAGCTCTTTACACTCTTTTCTCCTCCTCTTTGAGAAGGTTCTTTGTGCTCTGAGGAGAGATTTGGTGGGGACACCTCATTTAGGGCTGGATGTTCCAAGGTCTCTCACCTTCTGGGTAATATCTGGCTGCAGGAGGAACCTTCTCTGATGGTGCCTGAACAATTGCCACTGATCTGAGGATAACAGAATGTCATTGAGTGTCATTTCATCACTAGAGTTTTTTTTTTTTTTTGCATTTTTTTAGCAGTATTTGGTTTTACTCTAAGTCCCTGGGCTATCTAGTCTCTGGTTCATTACCCAAGCAGTGTCAAGTATGGGTTTCATCTTGTGGAATGGGCCTCAAGTCAAATCAGATATTGGTTGGTTACTCCCACAAGCTTTTGTGTTACCAGTGCCCTGGCATACCTTGCAGGTCAGACACCATTGTAAATCCAAGAGTTTGTGACTGGCTTAGTGTTTTATTTCTCTTGGTAACATGCAGTGTGACTTCCTGTACCAAAGATGTTAGAGGTAAGGGTGGAGGCTTTGTGTAGGCACCAGCTCACCTTCTCTTGTGTTCAAAGAGCTGTATAGGTGTTGTCTTCAGCGATGGGTCCTTGCTGTCAGATTGTAGGGTGCAGCCTGCTGTCTAGGCAACAGCCTGGGCGGCTGGGAATTCATGTAACTCAGCCCCACGACTGGAAGTGACATTTGATGGCAACTGTCTACCCCACTATTTGGCAATTACATTTAGATTACCTTCATATATGTGTATATTTTAGGGAGTTTCTACTGTGTTAGGTTTCCATACCACCCCTCAAATGCCCCTTAATTTTAGCTGTCTCTATTGTTCCCTCCCTCAAACCCCTTGCCCCTCCCAACTTGATCCTCCCATTTCGACCTCCCCCGAATCAATAATTATCTACTTTATTTCCCTTTTCTAATGAGATTTATCTGGACTCTCTAGTCCAATGGTTCTCAGCCTTCCTAACAATGTGACCCATTGATACAGTTCCTTATGTTGTAGTGACCCCAACTATAAAATTATTCTTATTGCTGTTTCATAACTGCAATTCTGCTGTTATGAATTGTAATGAAAATATATGATATGCAGGATATGTTACCCACAGGTTAAGAACCTCTACTCTAGTCCCTTACTGAACCTATCCTCTATGGTTCTATGACTATAGTTTGTTTTTTGTTGACTTAACAGTTAATTTTCATATATATATATATATATATATATATATATATATGAGACAAATTCTCAAATAGCCCAGACTGGCCTCAGACTCCCTATGTAGCCAAGGCTGGTCTTGAACTCCTGCTCCTCCCCAGCACTATGGTCATAGGTGTATTTAGGAAAAGGAGAAGGGAGGGCAGGGTTCTTTTTCAGTTAAGGGCATGATCCAAAGGTTGTACACATTCACTGTCTATAGCACAGTCTCTTTGCCCCCTTCCAAATGGAAGAACATCTGGGAAATACATTTTTAAGTTGCGCTACAAAGTATGTAACAAAAATGTCTACTCCTGGAGACTGACTAGTGACAGGGCTGAGGAGATGGCTGGGTGTGTGAAGGGCCTGCTGCTGAGCCTGACTCCCTGAGACAATCTCCAGCTCCCATGTACTGGAAGGAAAAAAAGGACTGTCAGAAACTGTCCTCTGATTTCCCCCAGTGCACTATGGAACCTACACACACACACACACACACAAAGAAACAAGCAAGGCCTTGCTGTGCAGTCCTGGCTGCCAGGAACTTTCTAGGCAGACCAGACTGGCAGAGATGGCAAGATGGCTCAGCAGGTGAAGGCACCTTCTGACAAGCCTGCCAGCTGAGTTCAATCCCTGGGACTCAATGGTGGAAGGACAGAATTCACTCCTGCCGGTTGTTCTCTGCCCTCCACACACCATGGTAATACACTCTCATATACAGACATGCAAGAGATAAAAAGTAATCTAGTAAAAAATAGGGCATGCTGGGGATGCAGCTCAGTTGGTAGACTGCTCGCCTAGCATGCAGAGCCCTGGACTTGACCCCCTAGTGTCCCATAAAACCAGGCTTAGTGACGCGTCCTTGCACTCAGAGAAGTTTAAGCTTACCTTCACAGCTACACAGAGAGCTTGAGGCCAATGTGAGCACAGATGAAACCTTGTCTCAAAAAAACAAAATAATATTAATTTTTTTAAGCATTAGGGTAGGGCCTTGAAGGAAAATCAATAGGGAATGGAGCAATTTAATTCATAAAAGTTGAAATTTACAGTCAATCACTCATCAGTTTGAACTGGATAATTTACAACTGTAGTCTAAACCAACCAGAAAACTATTTGATCTTCAAGGATGTGCTTATCACAGAGACAAGTAGAACTTTTTTCTTTTTCAATACAAGGGTTTTCTGTAGCTTTGGAGCCTGTCCTAGAACTAGCTTTTGTAGACCAGGTTGGCCTTGAACTCACAGAGATCCACCTGCCTCTGGCTCCCGAGTGCTGGGATTAAAGGCATGCACCATCATCACCCAACTGACAAGTAGAACTTTTGTTTTGTTTTTCTTTTTAACAGGCTGGCCTCGAACTTGTGATCCACCTGCCTCTTCTTCCTTCAGCAAATCCTACCAGCCTGTGCTGCCACAACCAGTCAAGTAGAACTCTTGTATGCCGGGATTAAATCTGCACTAGAGTATGTCTGAGTATTGGTGCCTCAGGAAGAAAGCTTTCTGCAGGGACCCAGGCAGTGATTGCTGTGTCTGTCCTGATTCTCCAGACGAGATTTTTGATTTTTTTTTTTTTTTT
>NC_022020.1:4833733-4835227 GCF_000317375.1 Microtus ochrogaster
CCCAAGGTTCCATCTTGAGAACCAAATAAACTGAACAGGAAGTGTGAAGTCTCAGCACTTAGACTTCAGGGGCGGGAAGATCAGGAGTTCAAGGTCAGCTTTGGCTACATTCCACAACAGTCTGAGTTACACGAGACTGTGTCTCAACCAAATGTGACCCAAGTTCACGAGAGGCACTCCTCTGGTGAGGTGGGAGGTGGAGGCAGAAAAACCATCCAGACATTCTCTGTCTCGCTAAAGCTTTCTCTTTCTCCTCCTCCCTTCTCGTGTACACTAACACATAAACAAGCAGAGCGAGGTGTGATGCACACCTCTGTGACCTCAGCGCTTGGGCAGCGAGGCAGGAGGATCATTTCCAATTCAAGGCCAGTTTGGCCTACGGAGAATGTTCTAGGCCAGCCAGGACTGTCCTACCAGACCTTTTATTCCAGTTTTGGTTTTGTTGCTATGATAAATGCCATCACAAAAACAGGCGAACAAGCCCCCTGCAGCAGGTTCCAGTACATTCTCAGGGATGCTCCAGGAACTGGAGCAGAGACCATGGAAGGAAGGCTGCCTTACCCCCAGCACTCTCCTTCAGTCAGCGTCCTCACACAGCTCTGGACCACCCGACCAGGAGCGACTAGCCCCTCCCACATCAATCTAGACAAACCCCACAGGCCAACCTGATAGAGACAAGTCTTTAACTTAGGGTACCTCTTTCTAGAGGGGCCGAACTGACAACCAAGATTAGCTACCACACCTTGACTCAACTCCCCTCCCCTTACCCTTTCCCCATAAGCCTTGGAATTTGGCACTAGGCTCAGGTAGACATACTCCCACTACTCAGAAGGCTGAGTCAGAATGTTATGTTCAAAGCCTTTCTAGGCTGTTTATCAAATTCAAGGCCACATTAGGTTAAAAAACCAAGGTGGGTGTTGGGGGTGGTGCCATACACCTTTAATCCCAGCATTTGGGAGGCGGGGCAGGGGCAGGGGCAGGGGCAGAGGCAGGGGCAGGGAGCTCACCATGCTTCACCAAACCTATGAGTTGGAGACTTAGATCCCCAGAGACATTCCTGTGAGGGCTTCTCTAGGAGGTTGGTGATATGATGTTTCTGTGTGAGGGAAGTAAGCAGCAAAGTCATGGGGGTGGCGACTCCATATGTCTTAATGTGACATTCATTCATAGTGTGCACCTCCTATGTGCTGAACTCCCAACCTGGACTCTGGGGACACCCTTGAGAAGAAACAACCTCATCAGCATCATTGAGCTTGAATATTACATCCTAATGCCACTGTTTTGGGCTTCACTTTAATGTCCCAAATCTCATTATGATAGCTTTGGGGGACTCACTGGTGGCTCCCCCTCATTGGTGCATTTGTCTCTGTTGAGGGTTTCATCCTTAAGGTAAATTTTCGAGTCAACAGTTTAGAGATTTGATCATTTCTCTGTTCTTAGTTGACAGTTATTGTTTGTCTTAGAGGACACGGTTGAGTATAATAGGTTTTTTTT
>NC_022020.1:4836312-4845607 GCF_000317375.1 Microtus ochrogaster
TGCGCCACCACCGCCCGGCAACGTAATATATTTTATAGTGAAACAATTTGCTGATGCATCGCATTAAAGTCATGTAACCTCACTTTTATTGATTGGTTGATTGATTAGCCTCATATAGATTAGGTAGGCCTCAGCATGTGACCAAGAATGCTCTTATCGATCCTCCTACCCCCGCCTCACAAATCCTACTAAGGTCTGCAATCACTTGGAGTGCACCACCACACCTGCTCAGAGTAGCTCTGGATCAAGGCTTTTAAAATTCTTTTAAACACATTTTCTTGTGTGTGTATGTGTGTACATGCGTGCGAATTTACACTTAGATATGCACCATGATGTTCCTGGGGAGGTCAGAGGACAGCTTGTGTCTATTCTTCTGCTGTGATGGTCTCAGGGTAGAACTCAGGTCTTGTTTGTCAACTTGACTAGGTCTGGAATTTTCTAAAATGCAAGTTTCTGGGCACTCTTGGGCCAGGTGTGGTAGCACACACCTTTAATCCCAGCACTCACCAGACAGATCTCTGAGTTCAAGGCCAGATTGGTGTAGGGGAGAGTCCCAGGATGGCCAGGGCTACACAGAGAAACCCTGTTCTGAAAGAAATAAAAACAAGTAGGCTGTCTCAGGCCTGATGGAAGGAAATAAATTAAAAAGCCCCACTCCGTCCCTGGCAGGTAATCTGTCTTCTGTTCCTCTTACATTCTTTTTTTTTTGTTGTGTTTTTTTTTTTAATTTATTTATTTATTGAGGATTTCCGCCTCCTCCCCGCCACCGCCCCCCTCCTCTTACATTCTTGAGCTACCTTTTTTGGGTTTCCAATGTACACTTTGAACCAGCAGTTCTGCAGTAATCCTCCATGTCTGTGGTGCCAGGTTGGGACTATGGACATCCAGCTTTGTAAACTATTACCAGGTCTCCACTGTTGGACTACCCAGCCATCTGTGTAAGTCAATCATATATCATATAATATAATATATGTGTCTGTATATCTGCCTTTATTCTATTAGTTCTGTTTCTTTAGACAGCAGCAACTAATACATTCAACTTGATACACACACCCTTACTCACTGAGCCTTCGCAATTGCCCATCGCGTGGGGATTTTTGGTTTTGTTTGTTACGTAGTTCAGGTTGACCTCAAACACTCCTCCTCCTCAGACTCCATCAACATACTCAGGTTCTTTATGGCTTTCTGTGATCCCCAGTAGGTTAAATCTCATCTTCTCAAAGACTTTGTTTTAGGTCTTCTCCTTATGCCTTTGATCAACTTGCCTCTCTAAAGTCTCAGCCCTTGATATCTCCTTTTCCTCACTTCCATCCCTGATAAATACCCTAAAATAGAAGTTTCTCGTTTTTCTTGCCAAAACAATTCCAACAGCCTACCGGGTGGGTATGGAAGGCACTGCGCTGATTTTCACTTTTGTACAGGTGAAGATGAGAAGCAGTGATAGGAAAGGATTTGCATAAGGACCACAGTGAAAGAAAGCAAACTGTGCCTCTGGGGTTTAAACTCAGGAGTCTAGGCAGTCAGCCTTCAAGTTGGTTGTTGTGCGCTTTATCGCCTTCAGATGCTCTTTATAGGCTCCCTTCTAATCACCCAGCCATTTCTCTGTAGCTTTGGAGCCTGTCCTGGGGAACTGGCTCTTGTGGACCAGGCTGACCTTGAACTCACAGAGATCCCTGAGTGCTGGGATCAGAGGCACCACTGCCTGGCCACCAAACTCTTGACACAAAGGTGCCTTTGAAATTTGAAACCAGAGCCTGGTGGAGGTGACACACACTTTTAATCCCAGAGCCAGGTGGATCTTTGCATTTGAGGCCAATCTGGTTTATAGAGTGAGTTCAAGGACAGCCAGAGAAATCCTGTCTTGAGAGAGAGAGAGAGAGAGAGAGAGAGAGAGAGAGAGAGAGAGAGAAAGAAATTAGAAAGGTGAAGGCTGACTGCTTTATTTGCGGGTCTACATTGTGGTTTGGCTAGGTATTACAATGGGGTAGTCTTCATAAATGATGTAACATTTATACTGTTTTTTTTTTTTTTTGGATAATTACAAGCCTTTAATTTGTGGTACTGTAAATGGAGTAGCAATCTGACTTCTGCAGAGGCCAGCACTGGCCAGAAGGAAGCGACTCTGGAATATTCAAATGGCATCTTCTGACTAGAGGCCAAAAGTGACATCTGGGTTTGCTTTGATTCTCTTTAACTTTTGGAGATTTGTTTAATCTTAGTGCTCTATGTCTATGCACTGCTAACACATGCATAAGGGGCCCACAGAGACCAGAATAGGGCATCAGTTCATTGGTACTGGAGTTACAGATGGTTGTGAGCCATCATGGGTGCTGGGAACCAAAACCGGGTCCTCTCTGCAAAAGCAGTCTGTGCTCTTAACCACTAGCCATCTCTTCAGCCCAGTTTTCCATCTTGTTAAGACAGGGTCTCACATGTATATGATGACCTGCCTCCGCCTCATAAGTGCTGGGCTTCATAGGCCACCATCATCACTCCCAGACGCTCTGTTTACTCAATAGGGTTAGTAGTTGTTTCTTAGACATTGCTTACCTGTTTTGGATGAAAGAGTTAGAGAGGTAAATTATATCTTTCAAAGTTCATAGTCTTGGAATAGCAGCTCCTCTATTATTCTCAAAGGGTCTTTTTGTAGACCAGGCTGACCTCAAACTCACAGATGTGCCTACCTCTGCCTCCAGAGTGCTGGGATTAAAGGCGTGCACTACCACCTCCTGGCTTGACATCATTTTCTTCAGAAAGACTGAAAAAATTTCCGATGTGAGCTCTTTGGGGCTAGAGCCACCAAGCCACAGCACTGTGTCAGCCTTCTCTCCTCTCTGATCCCCAAGGTGAGCGAGCACACTCAGATTGGCAGCTGCTCACTTGACTTGAGCCACGCTACCTTACTTTACCTCGGTTAGATGTATTTAATTTGTTTGGTTGTTGGTTAGTGCTAGGTATCAAACCCAGGGCCTTGAGCATGCTAGGGGTATACTCTGCCACTGGGCTACTCCCCCGCCCCAGAAAACTCTGCTAATTTAAGATAAATAAAAGCGTTAATTTGGGCAATAAATAAGTGTTTGGTAACTGCACCAGCGCCATGGTGTTCTCTCCAAGAGTGACAGCTCCATCCTCGGGGTCACAGTCACTACAAGTGAAGGAAGGCTTCCATCCTCAGGGGTCACACTCACTAAGAGTGAAGGAAGGCTTCCATCCTTGCGGTCACATTTAGTGTCTTCTTTGGTTTTGCTCACTTACATTTAAAGGAAGAAAATAAAGTATTTAGAAAGCATCTTCTGGGCGATGGTGGCGCACGCCTTTAATTCCAGCACTCAGAAGGCAGAGGCAATCAGATCTCCGTGAGTTCAAGGCCAGCCTGGTCTCCTCTGCACAAAGTGAGTTCCAGGACAGACTTCAACGCTACAGAGAAACCCTGTCTCGAAAAGAAAAGTATCTTCCTTCAGAAGACATTTCTGTGATCTAGGAACTCAAGTCTAAGTTAACTGTTAAGCCTTTGGAAATGAATCATTCCTTTTGTTTAGCCTACTAGTGTAGTATTTAGATTAACGTCTAAATTTGTATTGAACCTGACAAGAACCAAAGAGCCAGGCCAGATATACATGCCATCTCCACGGAGCTTCAAAGAGAGCCTGTGGCAAGGAGGACCCTGGTCATTAGTCTGTGATGGATGTTGGTGCAAAGCAATATTTTTACCATTTTATGGATGGAGCAACTGAGGCACTTTGAGGTTAAGTGTCTTGACCTTGATTCCATTGCTGTTTAGTACATTTAAGAAATCCAGCACTGCCTCCAGTGCCTAGGGTTCTGCCTCTCGTCTTAGCCCATTCTGCACACAGCAAGCTCAGGTCTTTTACTCCTTCAACAATCTGTTTCATGGACAGAAGGGACTGAGGTTTGCTGGGATAGCGGAGGTGGCAGGGGAACACTAGCATTCCCTGGCCCTCTTGGACTAGCTGCTCTTCTGATCCCTGGAGGTTTCTGTCCATGAGGATTCAATCAGCCTCAGCTGATGGACTGGGGTGGAGGGCGGGAGGACTGTCAGTCTTGGGAAGCTGCAAGCACTCAGGGTCTTGAACTTTATCAGGTTTGAATGTGTGATTGTGAAAGTAAAGAGCGGAGAAATGACAACACTCAGTAAATCAAATGGAGATCAGGGCTGTGGAGGACCAGAGGAAGACAAGCAATCTCTGGGTCGAAATGGGACCAAGAGCTGGTAGAGAGGAGAGAAAGGCTCTCATACCCACCCTGGCTCTGCCTTGTGGAGGAGGCTTCTCTTCCACTGTCTTAGCTACAGAACAGTATGCTCTGTTGAGGGTTGGAGCTTGCTTTAGAGCGCACAGTGGCAGGAGGAAGAAGAGAAGGAAGCATACAAGGTTGTAGATGCCTTGTGTGCCCTGTGATGAGAGTGTGCTCCCATGACTGGCATAGCTTGGCTTGGCAGTCATGAGGCCCTGGGTTCCATCTCCAGCACTAAATAAAGAAAAGAAAGGGGAAGAAACCCACAAAACAATGAAAAATTAAAGTGGGTTAAATCTCTTACAATACTAAATTGAAATATATAAAACTTGAGAGTTACTCTGGCCCCCAATATCTCCACCAATCTCCTCTGCCTTTCCTAATGGCTGGGACTAATTCCCTTCTATCTGTCTCCTGAGAGGAGCTGGCAGGGGGGCTGCTGTGGAGGGCTGGGATTCTTTTTTGAGAAGCCTCAAGATTGCTATCTTGGTCCTGCAGGAGATGTTGGAGTCTGCTGCTGGCTTTTGCAAGGGGGGGGGGGGGGAATGAGGAATGTCTCCTCTTCAAAGGCCCCATGTTTGTCTCACCCCTCGCCCTCTTCCTACCATAATGCCATAAATGAAAAGCTGTGGTGCCGGGATACAGAGCTCCCGAAGTCAAGCAGGAGTGCTTTCCTGGAGTTCTTTTAGTCCAGGGGCAGTTAGGTCACATATGAAGTTGAAATTTGGCGCCATATATGAGGGTGTTTGTAAGAATTTGTAGAACTCACCAGGGACCAGCATTACTGCTGAAGCTTTTAGTCTCCAATGAGTTCAAAAAGAGGGAGTTCCTCCCTCTTCCTCTCCCCCCTCTTTTTCTTTCCTTCTTCCTTCTATCCTTTCCTTAATTTTTAAAAATCACATTTGTGTGTGTATGTGCCCACATAAGTGGAGGTCGGGGGGAAAAGTTGTGGAGTTGAGTGTCTTTCCATGGTGTGTCTCAATGAAACTCAGGTCATATGGGCAGCAAGCGCCTTTGCCATTTGAGTCCTCAGGCCCCCCCAATGTTTTTTGTTTGTTTTTTGTTATTGTGCAGCCTTGGCTGGTCTGAGAATCCTAGTTCCCCATCTCAGCCTCTGAGCGCGGTGGAGTGCAGGGCAGCATACCCTGCTTGGTTTTCTAAGCTTTATTTAACAGATGAGGGAGCTGGAATGGAGAAGGTAGGATGTTTGCCCTCATCACACAGAAAACAGATGGTGGCAAGTGTTAGGATCTGGTATGGTAGCCCCAAGTCCTGGGCTGGCCCAGGGGAGCTCTTGGGAATTCCCTAAGTGTATGAGCTAGAGGACCTTTGCCATCTGGAGGATGTCTGCAAGCCCTTTCAGAGAAAGACCTGAGCTGCTTGTGGGACTTTGTCTAACCGGCTCTTTAGAGATAGAGGTGCCAACCTGCTGGGGTGTAAACCCTTGCAGGCTCGGAGCTGTCTCTTCTGTTTTTTCTCTCTGCCATACATACTCCGGACGTGTTCTGTTGGCAAGAAGCTGGAGGGCTGTGGTAGTCAAACCCTTTGGTCCTAATTCTCTGCATATTTGCAACATAACTGAATGGAGAGGTCATATTTCTGAGTAGTAACTTTTCTCGGTCACTCCCCTCTCACTGACTCAAGGATGGCATTTATAATTTAGAAAATCTCTCAAAAACTCATTTTTTTCCTACTTCTCTTTCTCAATCTCTTCCTGGCCTTAGGAAAAAATAAATAAAAGGGTACACGCTGCTCAACAGGGAGGAGGGACCCAAAGCAGTGGAATCTAGATCCCAGAATTCATCCGGCCTACATGCTCAGGATGTCAGTCACAGCCAAGGAGACCTCAGGTCTAGCTCATCCCATGAGGCTGGAAATTTATGTCTCTTGGAAGTGGAACTTCTCTTTTCTTTCCAAGTCTTCCTTGTCTCTCTTTCCAGAGGCTGGGTTTGGGAAGGAAAAGAGGAAAGAGGAAAAGGGGTGCCTGTAAGTTCACACCCCAGCATAAGGTGACCAGAAAATGAATGAGTCCAATATCTGCCAGAGAGAAGACTGGGGAGCAGACAAGATCTGTTCATGCCCACTGGGACCCCAAAGGACCTCGGTTGTGCCTCGTCCCCACCCTCAACCTCTCAGACCTTCCTATTTCAAAGAACCAGAAAACATGGAAACATTGTCTACCATCCCAGCTATGTGCTCCCCGTGCTTTCCTGAGCCCTGCTGGCTTCACCCTCAGAGAGGGAAGTAGTGGCTTTGGCTAGCCCATAGCCTTGGGCTTCAAGCAGCCATGCTGAGTTGTAATTAGTCATGACTCCAAATACTTTTTTTTGATCAAACCAACCTCGGAAAGTCTACACCCTTCCTGGGTTGTCCCAGGGTGCAGATCGACCACCAGTTCTACCAGGGGATGAGCTCTGCTTAGGACCCCAAGACACAAGGGTTGCTTCTCTGCTCCTAAAGTCAATCACAGGGAAGGTAGACCGGTATGATTGGGTATTGTCTTTATTACTCAGTATTAACAAACAATAAAAACGGCGGGACAAGGCTACATTTGAATCCCAATACTGCACAGACCTGAGGATCATGAGTTTGAGGCCAGCCTGCCATGTTTGATGAGAGACTTTGTCTCAAAGGAAAAGGGGGGAAAAGCAAATTTAAATGCTTAGGTTGGGTTTCCTTGGCCTTGGTTCTTCTGCAAGCTTGGCAGGAAATGTTTTAGGTATCACTGCTCTAGGGACCTCAGTGCCCTGCTCCCAAAGTCTAACAGCCCCAGGTACCCGAGACATTGCCTTAGCTGTAGCCACAAGTCCCAGTGGACCTCTGAGGTCCTGATCTCAGGGTGTTGGGTGCAAGCAGGCTGGGGAGGGAGGTCGGCGCCGGCGTGGAATTTCTTTATCGGGATTCCGAGAGTCGCCAGCTTCTTGGCTTCTTTAAGCGATCCCAGAGAGACACCTTTCGATCTTTTGTCAGACGTCTCGGCCCTTAATAGCTAAATTTATTTGGTTTAAAACGGCGATGGGAGACGTGGGGAGGGAAGATCTTTCGTCGGTCATTGGGTGGCCCAGATAACAAGCTTTAAGAGAGATGGAAGAAGAAAGTAAAAAGGTTAATGGCTGAGGGTGGGCCGCAGGAGCCCAGCGTGGGGCTTTTACGGCGACGTTCCTTGGCTCCCCCCCCTTATCGCCACCGCGCCTTACTGCCGCGTAAGAAGTACATTAAGTCACGTAAACAGCGCACGGAGAGGGGTGCCACCGCGATGACCTTTTGGGCAGCTGCGAGCCCACCTCGGCGTTGAGTCAGTGGCTGCCGGCCGGGGTCACCCAGGACTGGGCGCTCACCGGGCGGGGTCCCTTGCGTGGTTTGATTCCCACCGCCCGAGGCCAAGTGGAAGGGGGGACCTGCACCAGAAATTGGGGAGACCTTCTCTCCCGCCACCTGATCACGTCTGGAGCGGTTTTGTTTGTTTATGGGAAATTAAGAATAAAGGGGCGGAAGGAAAGGGGAGAAGCGGGATTAAAAGAAAGGGAAAAGAAGGTAGCATTGGAAGGGAGAAAGGGAGGCAAGGAAAGGCAAGCGTAAGAGTATTCTGGTGTCCCATATGGGGACACAATCCACCCTTTTACTGGACTGGGACACTGGGGAGAATGGGGGAGAGCCAAGGTGACCTGTATCGTTGGGTGGAAGAGTCCCCAGGACAGTAAGAAATGTGGTATAATTGACAAGGCTCTTTTTAATACACGTGTATTTCCTTCTCATTTTGGAGTGCGTGGGAATAGAACTTGCATCTTTGCACAATAAGTAACTTTCCAGTGAATTATAGCCTCAGCCTAATATTTTTATATCTAAAATCCAAACCTTGTTTAAGACAGAAATTGCGTGTATATTTTCCCTCCTTTCAGAATCGACGTTGAAACAGAGAGAAGCTTCGTAAAATGACAAGCTTGAGTTTGCAGGCCAAAGGTGTATGGCGACGCGCGTCCAGGCCCAGGTCTGTGGTGCCCCCGGAAGCCAAACGCCACCAAGTCCCCAAACACCCCTTCCGTTTCAGCTACAGAGCCCCCGCCCCTTGCCCAATTGGCTGCTGCGTTCTTGCTAGATTTGAAAGGCGACTGGTGGGGTGGCCCGGCCCAACTAAATGAAGGGGGGGGGGGGGGAGCAATGCCCCAGAGCCTGCTCTCTTTCGGAGGTAGGAATAAGGTTCGCCTGGAGGGCTTGCTCCTCAGGGCGAAATAGTTCTGTGAGAAAAGGTTTCGTTGAAGATTAGCAAAACTGGGAAGGGAAGACAGGAGAGGCAAAAGAAAATGGAAAAGAAAGAGAAACAAAACATAACAAAGCAAAAAACATAAAAACACTTAAACTTCTAGGAGTTATTTGGGACATGATGGGGATCATCTCCAGACCTTGGGATTCCCCCTAGTTTGGGGTGCTTTCTGTTTCCTCAGCACCCTGGATCCCGCTGGCCTTCCATTCCCCAGGAGCGGCTAGCCTGAGGCCGGGGGGTGGGGGACGGTTTTGAATCGTGCCTTTGCCGCGAGGGTGTCGTTGCCAGAGTCCAGGAGTCCGAAAGTAGCAAACTGGAGTGAGTTTCCAGGCAGCTCAGGTCTTGTTTTAGCCAGCCGATCGGGTTAAACAGTTTGATTTTTACATTAGCTGACATGAGAAATTATTTCTCTAACCTATTTCTCGTTCGGAAAGCCAGTTTTTCTTTTTCTGTGTTTCTTTCTTTCTTTCTTTCTCTTTTCTTTTTCTTTCTTTTTTTCTAAAGTGAATTTTGCGACCATGAGAGAAAAAACAATGATCTATCTTCCTCCTTTGTTTGGTGACACTACTAAAATGTTTGGAAATGTGGAGGATAGAATTGAGGGCCCGTACCCGAGCCCCTAGAACCTGAACGTGGTCGAATCTGTCAATATGGTCTGGGCCCTTCACCTCTGTCCCAGAGGCGCCAGGGGCAGTGTGCTCCCTAGGCTCAGCTGCCTAGCGGCTTTCCGGAAAGCAAATCAGTGTGTGTGTGTGTGTGTGTGTGCGCGCGCGCGCGCGC
>NC_022020.1:4845707-4846740 GCF_000317375.1 Microtus ochrogaster
GTGTGTGTGTGTGTGTGTGTGTGTGTGTGTGTGTGATACATTGTGCTAGAAAATTTACGCAGGGCAGCCCCGAACTTTCAAATAAAAATATAAAATAAAGTAAAACCCGAGGCAAGAATCAAGCTTGCGCCCACTCTAAGTGACTCGGTCTCACTCAGCCCTGAAGGCCGTTCACAGCCACGACGCCAAATTTACTTAGATAAATCATTATTTTTAGCAAAAATGAATTGTAAAAATTGCTTGGAAGAGCAAACTTGAGACGTTATTTCTAAACAGCTGAACTCAAAGGAAAAAGGCTGTCCAGAGTTAATGAATAGCTTACAAATGAGCTTCGTAGAACCCAGTCAGTCCGCTTTAAAATTTGCTCAGAACTTACCGAACAACCCAAAGCAAGCCTCTGGAACCTGTGGTGGGATTTGGGCCGTGCCTTGCCAGTCTCTTGTGGTAGTACCTTTCGACCCCGTGCGGGTTAACATTCAAAACCTCCGAGTCCTAGTCCAGCCGCTAGCGTCTCCATTCAAAAGTTTTCTATCTCTCAGTCTTTTATTCCCAGTGACGGGGAGTGGGGGGGGGCAAAAAGTGACGCAGTTAGACGAGAACGGTAGCTAGCAGATTTAAAATTCGGAAGTGTTTGGCCGAAATTTTCAGTAAGAAATGAAAACGCAAAATTCTCGTTAACTTCCTGGATTAGGAGTTCTCCTCCCCCTCCCCAGCAAGTTCTGACTCTGACCCTTCTCTGCTAGAGCACAGGTACAGTTTAAGGAAAGAACCCCTTCCCAACGAGGTCTTACACCCTCTCGAAATCGTATTTCACAGCGCACCCGTGACTCAATGTTCAGCTCTGCTTGGACCCCTCTCCTTTCTCTAATCGGAAAAATAACGAAAATAAATATCAAACGAAACTAAAACGACAAAAACAAACAGTTCAAACGCTTTCAGAGAGATCTATAGAAAGCATTTACTTTGATTTACCTGGGGTGTGTGTGTGTAAAAATCCATTTCCATAAGGAGCTCCTCCTGTCCAATTCCCTTT
>NC_022020.1:4846840-4851423 GCF_000317375.1 Microtus ochrogaster
AAAATCCATTTCCATAAGGGCGTTCCTCCTGTCCAATTCACTTTCCACAATCTTCCAGTGTCCAACTTGTCGGAAGAAATCCTTTTTGTGAGTGTATATAAAAATCCATTTCCATAAGGGAGCTCCTCCTGTCCAATTCCCTTTCCACAATCTTCCGGTGTCCAGCTTGTCGGAAGAAATCCTTTTTGTGAGCCCGAAGGAACAAGACGTTTATCACGGCTGCTGCCTGGGGACGAACAGTGCGTGACTCGCTGCTGACAGATCCACACTGATAACCCCGCCAGCGTTCGTTTCCAGCCCTTGGCCCGCTAAGGGCCGAATCAGTTTGTACACAGTTGTGATAACCGTTTGGAGGTAGCTACTAAGGGGTGTGTGTGAGAGAGACTTGGGGGTGGAGAAACGGTGTTTCTCTCTGGGTCCCAGAAAGGTACCCTGCTCCTTCCCAACGTGTTGTCTTTGAGTAACCTCAAGTCCAGGGAAAACTCAGAGCGAACGCGACAACCACTCTGGTGTTCCTGGACATGACAGTGTTTTCATCCCGTGGCGGTCCCCGCACCTCATAGATTTAACCTTTCGGTGCACCACGACCCAAAGGTTAGCTGGAGAAGGTCGTCTTGAACTCTACGAAACCTCCCAGGAATTTAGTGAGCGTTTTAAGATCAGGGGCGAGGTAGGAGTGTGCACAGGGTCACCTTTCCCAGATGACACCCTGGATCCCAAAAGGTCCTCACCACACGAGCATCCCGAAATAGGGTGGGGAAAGTTTAAGGTTGGTCACTAGCGACTACGCGCGGGGAGGAGGGGTTTAATTTGGAAGCGGGAGATAGGAAGGCCAGTTGGGCACCTTCCCCACAGACTTTAGGGGCGCGCTGACCTAGGAGGTGGCACGCCTGTCAGCAGCGGCGGTCAGTGAGGGGCTACAAAGACTCAGCTCCTCCCATGCCTAGTTTTCCTCCCCCTTCTGCCCTGGGTGTGACCCGTGTGTGTGTGTGTGTGTGTGTGTGTGTGTGTAAAACTGGGGACCCGAGGATGTGTTCCACCGCTGAATGAATATGGGTCGCCGGTCAAGTTGGGCGTGCAGTTGCCTCCACCACCCGCTGGTGTCCCCGAACTGGGCGCCCCTTTGGTGGACTTGCCTCGCTCTGGGGACAGGGCTAGTTGCTCAGTCCACGCCCGCAGGCTGCCTAGCACTTATTGTCTGCTAGGGCTGCGCACTCCCCTCCTCCTCCCCGTCCCCCCCCCCCCCCCATCCCTCCTCCCTCTCTTCACCTCCACACCCAGCCGCTCGTAGAGAGCAGGTCCGACCCACACACTGCCTGGCACCCTTCGGCAAGCGCTGTTTGTTTAGAGCTCGGTGAGTCCAATCAGGAACGCAGGCTGCAGTTTTCCGGCAGAGCGGTAAGAGGCGCCTCCTCTCTCCTTTTTATTCGCCAGCAACCACTCGCAGACCCCGGACTCGCGCTCTCCCGCCGGCGCCCTCAGCCTCTTTCCGCGCTCGGGAGCACTCTCCGCCGCTGCCGTTCTTCACGCACGTCGCCCGCCCGAGGTTCGGCTGCCTCCTCTTTTGTTTACCCCTCTTCCTTCCCACCCTACCAGTCGCAGGCCCTAGGGCCTCCAGCACTCCCGGCCTTTCTCTGGCCGTGATCGCCTCCGAGGGTGTTCCCCTCCTTGACTCCCGGAGGTTTGCCGGGACTCCCAGGTTCCCGGGATACGGCGGACCAGGCACCCCCTCCCCCCAGTGCTTATCTGCCCGCAGCCTTATCTCCCGAGTTATCTCAGCGCCAAGGGGCGGGAGCCCGTAGTCCAGTGGGCAGGGAAACTTCTTTCTTGCTATCTTGCCCGAGTCTGTGCGTGGGCATTAATTTTAGTGTGGTTATCTCCGATGAGCCGAAGTGATTTGGAAAAGCAGCTGGGTAGAGGCCGGCCTGGCTTCCCACCCCCTTCCAGTCTCCTTGTCACTCTTCCTGCTCTCCCCTTAGGGGTGGCCACGGCTTTGGGGCGGTCTCACCCCCTCCCCTCCTGTGTTTCCCCCTCCTTTTCTCTGCGCTCTGCTCCACCCTGCTATGTCCAATTCCGGAATGGTTTGGCTTTTCCCCTCTGGTTGACCACGGGGTGGGCCGGGGGTGGCCTGGCCGGCGTGAGTGCTCGGGCTGGTGGTAGTGACCCGGTCCGTGTCTAAGGTGTGCGGTCGGTCGGCCTGGACGCAGCTGGGTATGAGGCTTTGCCGGGTGGGTTTCCCACACTACCTTCCGGGCTCCTGCGTCTGCCTTGGCGTCCCACGTTCTCTGGACTGGTGGCTTTTTCTAGAGCTCGCGTTGGATTTGGTCAGTGAGGTCCGGGAAGCTCTGAGAAAAAGCGGCGGTTTCGTTTTCGGGGACAGGTTGCCTTTGCTAGCTATTTTCGCGCGCGGAACTCTTTCACAGGCGTCCTAGGAGAGGGGCACCTACCAGAAGGCAGGATGAGACAGCATTCATACACATGAAATTTTTTCGTGTCATTGATCAAGAGTTAGCCAAGCTGGGGCAGAAGGAAAACCTCGGTCAGCTTCGTGGTTACTCCCGGGATGTGGCGCGCCTTACAGAGGAAGGATGCTATCGAGTGGTGGGCTGGGAGGGCGCGGGGACACGCGTCCTGGGTGACGGAGGAGGGCACATTGGTCGTCGAGAACCCTGTGGCTGCTACGCAGATTTTGTTTCCCGTTTTCTAACCCCCTCAAACACGGGGCAGTGCAGAATCATTAAGGGATGCCCTAAGCTGGGAGAGGGAGTGGAGCGTGTTGGTAGACCGTCCACGCTTTTGGTAAACCCACTTTATCTATAGTCTTCCTGTCTTGTTCCTCAATCCCACCTCAGGAACCAAAAGTCAGATTGGAGCAGCGCCGGACAGTGGATGGCCTTGACTGACGGCGGCTGGTGCCTGCCAAAGCGTTTCGGGGCTGCTGCTGCGGACGTCGGCGACTCTGGGGCCTTTCCAGCGCGGGAGCCCTCCCCGCCATCCCCGATCTCTTCCTCGTCCTCCTCCTGCTCCCGGGGCGGGGATCGTGGTCCCTGCGGCGCCAGCAACTGCAGGACGCCGCAGCTCGACACCGAGGCGGTGGCGGGACCTCCGGGCCGCTCGCTGTTGCTCAGCCCCTACGCCTCGCACCCCTTCGCGGCTGCACACGGACCTTCGGCGCCCGGGGTCCCTGGCCCCGGGAACGCCCTGTCGAGTTGGGAGGACTTGTTGCTCTTCACTGACCTCGACCAGGCCGCTACTGCCAGCAAGCTGTTGTGGTCCAGTCGGGGCGCCAAGCTGAGCCCCTTCGCGACCGAGCAACCCGAGGAAATGTACCAGACCCTCGCCGCCCTGTCCAGCCAGGGGCCGGCCGCTTATGACGGCGCGCCCGGCGGATTCGTGCATTCTGCGGCAGCCGCGGCGGCGGCGGCCGCTGCGGCCAGCTCTCCTGTCTACGTCCCCACCACGCGAGTGGGTTCCATGCTGCCCGGCCTGCCATACCTGCAGGGAGCGGGAAGCGGGCCCAGCAACCACGCGGGCGGTGCGGGAGCTCACCCGGGCTGGCCCCAGGCCTCCGCCGACAGTCCCCCGTATGGCGGGGGCGGCACAGCCGGCGGCGGGACAGCGGGGCCAGGAGGTGCGAGCTCGGCCACCGTGCACGCCTCGGCGCGCTTCCCCTACTCGCCCAGCCCGCCCATAGCCAACGGCGCCGCGCGGGACCCAGGGGGCTACGTGGCTGCGGGCAGCGCGGGCACGGGCAGCGTGAGTGGTGGCAGCAGCAGCCTGGCGGCCATGGGTGGCCGGGAGCACCAGTACAGCTCGCTGTCCGCGGCGCGGCCGCTGAACGGGACGTACCATCACCATCATCACCACCACCCGACTTACTCTCCCTACATGGGTGCACCGCTGACGCCTGCCTGGCCAGCTGGACCCTTCGAAACTCCGGTGCTGCACAGCTTACAGAGCCGCGCCGGAGCCCCGCTTCCGGTACCGCGAGGCCCCAGCGCAGGTAAGGATCGCTCCGAGGTGTGGGAGAGAGGGCCAGGGACGTGGGGCGCAGGAGCGTATGAAACAGCTGTTTACCAGAGGTCCACCTGGCCCCGGCAAAGATTTTATAAATCAGTGGCAGCATACTCAGGCTAGCAGTTGACGGTGTGGGGATACTTTTGTTCAGGAAAGAGTGAATGCACATCTATTATCTCAGGCCTTGGGGGTGGGATGGTGTGCACGGGGCGGGGGAAGCTTCTTGAGTAAAGACCGGACAATTGAGAAAACGTGCCCTTTAGTTTGAGAGATCTGTGGGGTCAGAGCTCCACATATATCCTGTCTGGTTTGGGTGAGTGAGATTCCAGGGGTAGCGTTTGGAATATTGGGTTCTTGATTAGGTAGTCTATTCATTATTCAGTGCCTGCTGAGGAGCTTCTTTGGACGAGAGTATTTAAATAGGACGCCCAAAGCCACAAGATCTAGGCCTAGGTTCCCTCAAGCAACGGGGGAGGGGAGAGGGAGATGAGAAGAGACCTAGGTTAGCCAGCCTTGATATTATTCCTAAGGATAGTTGGTGCAGACCTAGGTTAGCCAGCCTTGAT
>NC_022020.1:4851696-4857082 GCF_000317375.1 Microtus ochrogaster
TTATTCCTAAGGATAGTTGGTGCAGACTTGGCATCTGCTGGGTGGGACTGGGTGTGCAGCTCCCTTTGGCCAGATGGGCCGAGTTACACCACCCTCTTCAGTGCCAGGGACTGTCGTCAACTACCTTAGAGAGACCGTATTTTGAAAATGGTCCCGCTGTTAGCAAGGGCAGGTATGAGGCAGGCTTGTTTTCTTCCTAGGCCACCTTTTTTTTAAAGCCCCGAGTTCACCCATAAATCCTCCTCCCGGGCTTTCACTCACTTAACTACTTTTTCTGTCAGAAAAAAAAAATGCAATGTTTTTGAGGGCAGATAGTCGGTGTTAGGAGGAACGGAGGATACTGGTTCAAAGAATCTTTGCATTCTGGGAGCCCCTCTCCACTTTGGTTTAGGGACAGTCCTTTCAGGGCACCTCATGTGTTAGACTGAATGGGGGTTTCTCAGCTTGGCTCCCAAAGGAGAACCTGATCTGAACGGGACCTCAGTGGTCACATTGGGAAAGGCCAAGAGAAAAGGGTATTTCAGCCCCCAACCCCCTTACTCCCGCGCCTTTCCTGCCTGGCTAGAGAAGAGCCTTAGGGAGGATCCTGTTTCTGTGCCCTTGTGGCTTGGGGTGTTTATCTCCCGAGGGTAGAGACTGGGAAACTAAAATTTTTCAAAGAATGAGAAGGGAGTTGTGACTTGGGTGTGGCGCTTTTGTCAGGGGTGAGTTTGTGGGGACTGGGTGCCTTCTGTTTGAGGCTACCCCTCTGCCCTGCCTGTTGTTTGAACACACCTTAACATTCTCTATAAATTCCTTTTCTTTAGGCCTGCGCCACCTCACTTGACTGAGATGGCTTGCACAGAGACAGAACCCTATCTCTAGATGTTGAGAGCAGTTGAGTCCCTTTGAGAAATGCAGTCACAGGCACATAGAAGTGTCTTGGCTTCGAAATTAGACTATATTTTCCTAGATTACTCCCCCACCCGTCTCTGAGCATTGCAGAGTAGGGAAAAATCTGTAGACTTAAGCAGTTCTTAAAAAAGTGTTGGAGTGAAGGCCGGCATGAGAAAAGAAGCAGCAACCAAGGCAGTGCTGGGTAGAAGGGCGGCCTCAAGTCTGATCACACAGGCACTGCTGTGTCTTCACCTTGATCCCCTCTGCCAAGATCTCCCTGTGTAGCTCTTGGCTGGCTGGCCTTGAATTTGCTGCCATCTTCCTGTCTCGTCTCCACATTTATAATAATAATAATAATAATAATAATAATAATAATAATAATAATAATAATAATAACAACAACAACAATAATAACAACAATAATAAATAATATCATCATCCACATTTGGAGGTAGACTCTGTTGTCAAATTCACAGCTGAGTTTTCTTGCATGCCTGCTTTGTACGCTTTACCTGGTGGATAGATCTGAAGTAGTTCACACTGAGATGAGCGGAGGCCCTCACAGCCCCATCCCTGGACTTTAAGCTCCTACTGAGTGTCATTCCTTGGTGAGTCCAGTCACCACACCTGATTAGAGTCTGTCACTTCCCAGGAGTTCCCCAAAGGACCACTTAGGATAGAGGTGCCAACCTCCACTGCAATCAGGTTTTATGGTTACAGTGTATTTTCTTTCGTCATTTTAGAATTATTGCTGTCTGGGCCTTGCTGAGAGGCAGAAAAGGAACTAGATTTTTTTTATTATTATTATTTAGTTAAATTCCTAGAACTTGAAATTTTATCTCTGGGTCTCCAGAGGACTATGTTCTACCTAGGGCATCCACACAGTCTCTAGGGAGCCTTTTTATTGTTCCTAGCCCAGTGAATGAGGCCAGACCTAGGGCCAGGTTTTTCCAGGGAATGCCCCACTCTAGAAGAGGGGCTGGCTCTCTTATAGGTAACATTTTAAAGTCAACAGCAAAGACAAATGCCTTGTTTAACTTCAGTGTCCTTGAAGTCCTGAGTATTTTACTGATTGCCGTGGTCAATAGTAGCTTTTAGGGAGGAGAAGAATAAATCTTTGTGATGTGTTTTAAGTTCCAGTGTCCCCAGGATAACTTTGAACTCACTTGTGTGGGATGTTGGTTTCCTTTACATCTAAGATATAACTCTAGAAATGAAGGACAGTCTTTTTTTGGTAAGGTCGAAATTAATGGTAAAAGCATTTTAATGCTAAAACCATATTTAGATATTCCTACCACATTACTGACAGTAGAAAAACTATGAACATCAGGGGAGTGGGGGGCAAAGCGCTATGCTGGCAGGATACTCTTCAAATAAAAGGCCAAAGCACAGTGTTTATTCACCTTTATAAGTGACTCAACTGCTTCCCGGAGAATGTCCAAGCCCTGTAGCAGAAAGGGATCCACATAGCCATATCCATTCTTACACAGTCTACGTGTGATAGTGTTCGTTCAGCTTTAGAGAACTGAAGTTCTTTCACGCTTTACCCCCTTGAGAAGAATAGCAGATGCTATCATTTCTGTTAAATAAGATTATTTCAATTTGTTTTTAATTAGCCTTAGCTTAATTTCAAATTCCAAAAGTAACCACATGATCTGAAAAGATGGAAACCTATATTTAAAATACATGTTTAAAATATGCAGTCTGCTAAGAAGAGCCATAGAACCATATTTAAAATAGATTTTAGATAGAAATCAGAATATGTCAGTGTTAGATCCTCATGGCATGAAAAGAAAATGTATTCTCCCTGCTTAATAATCTGCCTTTCTTCTCCCCAAGAAAAGCCTTTATTTTCTTATTTATAATTATAATTAATCAATATAAGCGCTAATAACAGTATTTTAAATACGTTTTTTAATGGAAGAAAAGACATGTAAGGCAAAGTGTGATGGGCACAAAAAATACTTTAAATTGCTTGATAACAATAAACGGGCAGTGAGTCCTGGTTATTTGTGGGTTTTAGGGGAGGTCAGCAATCAGTGATTGTTGCGAAGCTCACTCGGGTTTGATAAGTTGCATTTTATAATTAGGACGACCTCAGTTTTACCTTAGACAGCTCGGGAAGAGCAGTAAGGCGACCCAAGTGATCTTCTCCCGGTCACCTCATTCTCAGGGCCTCTGACTTCACTGGCCCCACCGTGTGTGGGGGTGGGGACGGACCCTGGGGTGTGGGACAGTGGTCAGCTGATCCTAGGCGACCAAGCCTCAGAATTCTGATCACCTATCTGGGGCGGGCGACCTCACTGGTCTCTGGTTCTCGATCTCCCCACAGATCTGCTGGAGGATTTGTCCGAAAGTCGCGAGTGCGTGAACTGCGGCTCCATCCAGACGCCGCTGTGGCGACGAGATGGTACAGGCCACTACCTGTGCAATGCGTGCGGCCTTTACAGCAAGATGAACGGCCTCAGTCGGCCCCTCATCAAGCCACAGAAGCGCGTGGTGAGTGTCACCGCAGGGCGCAGACCTGCTACACCTCCACTTTCCCCCTCTCCGCACCCCTCCCCACGGGAACCCCTTTGAGGAAGACAGGTCTTTCCCAGGGGCGAAAAAGAAAAGTGTGGCTGGTAGCCTTCTCCCTTCCGTTCCCTCCCTGTACCAGGTATTGAATGAAAAACACAAGGCAAACTAGTGTCTGCTGCTGAAGCTCATCTTCAGCTGCTGTGCTGCCTCTTTTTGTTTTATAATTTTAAAAAAGTACAGATACATATTTACCTTGAGATACTTTTAGCCAGTGTACATAATGGATACTCAAACTGTGGCTGCAGGTAAGGTCCTCAGCAAACGTAGGCAAGGGAAGATTGGCTCTGTGTCCTCAGGGCTGATTTCAGTGCCTAACCGGTCGGACGGAAGCCCCACTCTTCCGGCGGTCAGCACAGCCTACCTCTCTGGGGCAGCTGCTTTTCCTTAGAGAGCCCTGTTGACTTTTAAATTGCCCTGAGTATGGCGAACATTAGTTATTTTGAAATCTGACTATTGCAGAGAATGGCACAGAACTTGAACGTCTCAAATTGTAAACGTTCACCAACTCAAACATTTACCATCTTTTAAAATAAATATGGGAAATTCTCAATTTTTCTGCGATCAAGCTTGTGTAGTAGTCATTGTTAGGACATTTAAAGCTGAAATGAAAAAGAAAACTTTCTTGAGGTTAATACTAACCTTTTCTAGTCCCAACTGACGGTGTTCTAAATGCCATTTAAAGTAGATGCTTTGCAATTAGATGCCAGACATCTTAAGGACCCAGGTAATTTATTTAATTGTTATACTCTAATTAGCAGAACAAATGCTATACATGTTGTTTGTGTTAACTAGATTAGAGCAAAATTGCGTCACAACCTAAGTCTGACACCTTAAGAAGAGGCAATTAGTTTTATGATTGTTTTGTTTTTAATGCATTTAAAATAAAGTAACTAAGGTTAATTTAAGTGGAATGTGCTTTACGTGGTACAATTTCTCCAGTTTAGGGTTTTCTTTAAAGGGTATCCTTAAATTCAGAGTGTGACCAACTCACCAGCTTTTCTAATCCTTATGTATTTAATTAAAAAGAAAGTAGCAAGGAACTATTCCGTGGAAGCTCTTGCCTTCATTTAAAGCATGAACAATGAAACTTTCTGGAGGGAAATCTTTATTGTGGAGCTCTAGCTGAGCTCTGAAAGGTAACATTGTTTTTCAAAACTGGGCAAAAACTTGGTGGACGAGTAGTAGCTTTTTAGGTTCTTGTTGAATTACAAATTTGATCAACTAGACACTGTATTTCGATAGCACCATTTATTTCATGCACTTACCAGTAAAACTTGTTATCCACAAGAAAAACAATTTAAATGTCTGTGAATCAATTAGTTTTCTTTCTGTGGCAGGTGTCTTGGCAGTAACCAAGGTCAGTCAATAGGCTTTGGGAATGAACTATAAATGATACCAATTGTAGGGCGTGTCACTATCAATTAGTTCTCCTTGTGGGCTTATAGCTTTGGTAGCTCTGGCTTAGTTCTCAGAAACAGAGTATTGAACTCCAGTTTGTTAAACCAGCAGGACAGAGCCAGTCACCCAATCACCGTGAATTTGAACTTGTAATAAGAGGTTTATGGTGTAGCCTGAATTCCTTGTCAGTGAAGAACAGAACCGAGGTTGCTGTTAGCAGGCAGTTTATAGCTCACCCACCTTCATTTCACATCTTTATGGAGACTGCCTTCACTTGTGATCTGCAGTTGACGGTCATAAAGCTCTTTGTTGGAATGGCAAATTCTGATAACAATTTGCTCCATGCTGGCTCTAAATTCCACTGGAAACTGTCATAAATGACCTGTTCATAGAGCAGTCATCCTGCCCCTTCACTAACTTCATGTTTATGTAGAGAAACCCTAAAGAAGGGGGAGAGAAAAGTCTCTGCCGGAGTGCAAGGTTTTGCTAATATATATATATATATATATATATATATATATATATATATATA
>NC_022020.1:4857365-4884970 GCF_000317375.1 Microtus ochrogaster
TTTAATGATTACATAGAAAAGAGTATTTCTTTATAAACACACCTTAACATATCCCATTTAAGTCAGAACTATAAAAGCATTACCCAAAGAAATAAATACCTTGAAAAACTGATAATTTTTGTATGGAAGGCTAAGGTAGGAATACAGTTATTTTTGTGTATATTTGTGCATATACTATGTACAAACTCTTTGCATATATCACCATGTGATATATACCTAGAGTAATAATTGATAAGAAATGCATGACTTTATTACTATTCATAAATTATATAGAATGTAACTTATTAGAGTTAGTCTAATTTACTTATTAATTCACACACTCAATCATTAATTCATTCAATAAATATGTAATAGATAATTACCAACTCAGAGTAATTCTACTAAAGACAAAACCTGTTCTTACAGAGTGTATTTTCTATTTTGGAATAATCAGCCAAGTATTCTCAATTCTGAGAATTAGTAGCTCCGAGTTCTGAGGAATGTTGTAGGGGTTCATGAAAGTGCCTCTGATTTTATAGAATAGGTATGAGCTATAGATGCAAAATCCCGTTTTATCAATTTTATTTATCTTAAAAAAACTTGGAATCTCGATTCTCTGACCCATGAATATCCAATGCATACCCAACATCTTTATTCTTTATAAAATGGATTGTTATTTTTCTAAAATGAACTGAACCTGGGAACCTTTGGAGTTCTATCACCTAAAATTTGCTTTGATTTCCACATTTTTGCTTAATATAGATGAGCATATATATACTAATATATATTAATTATGTATAAGATGTGGTATTGGTAAACCTGTTCTTCATAATTTTAAACAATTTATACTGGGTAATCTAAAAAATCATATTTTGTCTTTCTGAGAGAGGGTTCCATTGTTTTCATCCCTTCCACAAGCTTATGTAAGGTATGGAGGAAATATATTTCTTCAAGAATGTTAGGGCCATAAAGGGTAGCATTAGCCGGGGGGGGGGGCCCTGGCGATACCAGTTAACTATTTATATGAAACGAGAGGGTTAATATTAAAAGAATGCTGTCAGATGTGCTTGACCCTTGTGAAACAGACACAATTCAGGCACCAGAACGACAGTTACAGGTAAAGATCCTCAGCTTTTCTTTCTCGCTCTTCTTTTTTTCTATTGTTCCTATTTTTTCTTTCTTTCTACTTTTTTTTTCTAGACAGGGTTTCTCTGTGTAGCCCAGGCTGGCCTACAACTCAGAGACTGCCTCTGCTTCCCCGGTGCTGGGATTAAAGCTGTGCTCTGCCACCGGCCTGGTTCTCACTCATCTTTTTATGGTTTCTGGTTGATTTTTCTCTACATGTGCCTGGAAAATAGGTGTAGCTATCACCAGTTCTTAGACGCCCAACGCCATTGAGCACACTGGTGGTTGTGATTGTGTTTTGTGACTCACATCTCATATTGTGACAACCGAGCAGGCTGCAGGGGGTTGTATTTTTTGGTGTGTTCTAGAATTTAGCTCTGTTTGGGGCAATTTTCAGGAAATCTAATTTGTCAGCAATAGTACGTGGAAATCTGAATTCTTGGAGGAGCAGCCACCATGGGAACCCGTGTGATGCCGGGCTAACTTTGCGTGGACAACGTCCGGTTGTGTCAAGATTATCTGACAACTCTTGGTAGCAGGCGAGGGGAGAGAGACTCACCTGTGGAATCAAGCACACTATGCAGACCTCAAGATTTCTGGTCCAGAAATGTCTGCCTCATTACACTTCAGATTTTGTTCTGAAGGGACATTTCATGTATAACTAACTGGAAATATGATTTTTGTTTTTTATTTAAGATAGGAGCATTAAAATATGCAAAATCGTATTTCTCTGCTTAGTGTCTTCCATGCTGTTTTCTAGCCCTCATCACGGCGGCTCGGACTGTCCTGTGCCAACTGTCACACCACAACCACCACCTTGTGGCGCAGAAACGCCGAAGGCGAGCCCGTGTGCAATGCCTGCGGACTCTACATGAAGCTCCATGGGGTATGCCGTGTGCTCTGTTTATGAGCAAATTAAAAAGGGGTTAAAAAGATCTGAAAGTGAAAAACTGAGCTCATTGTGTGTGCACCGCACTGAATCCACAGCTGCCGCGTGAACTACTTATTTCAGCCACCGAGGGCCAAGAGATAACACAACTAATCTGACACTGACATTTTTGGTGAAAACATCCCGATTTTAGAAATGTCAGCATGAGCCAGGTGTGGTAACGCATGCCTTCAACCCAGGCAGCCAGGGCTACACAGACAAGCCTCATATCCAGAAGAAAAAACAGAAATGTAAAATTGACAACAAAATAATGATCAATGTAGACCTTCAGCTTTAAGAAATTTGACAGAGACTTTTGTCTGAAGAAGTTATCTTTGATATCTTCAGTTAGAGTCTATACTTCATTAAAGGACTGTAGAGGTTTTTATAAATCTCAATTTTTGCCTTGTTTTTGAGACAAGGTCTCATTCTATAGCCTAGGCTGATCTCAAACTCAAAGCCCAGGGCGCTGCATCCCCTGCCTTAGCCTTCTGAATGCCGGTGTCCCCCACATCAGCCAGCAGTCTGGCTAATAATGGTTCAGTCTTACAAAGGCAATAACCTGTGTTTTAGGGAGAAGGTATTTGATCTCTTTATTTAAAAGATATTAAAAGTAAATATTCATACAATAAATAATTGTCTCTAAAATTAAAATGTTTTTTCAGATAATAACCATAAGGTTGAAAAGATTAAATTGTCCATGGTAAACTACATTATTTTCCCCTGAAAGAATCTTTATTTTGGAGGAAAAGGGTAAATCTCTATGCATTTAGAATAGATATAATATTTATATGTATTAATTAATATCTACATATCTAGTTCGGATGAAATTTACACCACAGTCTTTAATTCATTTAAAGCTGGATAATGTGGCTCCGTGTGCTTTCTTAGCGTACCTGAGTTCGCAGCACTGAGAAATGGACGGCTCACGTCCGGCGGGACTGGACATGGAACCCACTTTCGAGGAAAGGCTTTGAGTACCGAAATCATATCTCGTCTGTTTCCTTCAGTGTGATGCTTAGGTATTTCTGTGGACATTTTTCAGGTGCCTCGACCACTTGCTATGAAAAAAGAAGGAATTCAAACCAGGAAACGGAAACCTAAAAACATAAATAAGTCCAAAGCTTGCTCTGGTGAGTGTAATAAAATTCCATTTTATCTGGAAAGTGTTTTCCAACTTAGACAGCAGAGGTAGATGTACTCACAGCTCGTCTCTTGCAGGTAACAGCAGTAACTCTGTCCCTATGACTCCAACTTCTTCCTCTTCTAATTCAGATGACTGCACCAAAACCACTTCTCCTTCAGCACAACCGACTGCCTCAGGGGTGAGTGTGAGCCGCTCCGGCTGCCTGAGAAGACAGCTCTGTCTCAAATTGTTTTAAATTTTATCTTATCAGCAGTATAATAATCTGAACCAACAGTTTAGTGAATTGCTACCTAAGAATAGTTTTTAGAGGAAATTATATTTAAATGTCAACAAAATGGCAAACTTTACAAAAGATTCAGATTGATTGTATTTACCTCCCCACTCCCACAGCTTTGTGTTTGAGACAGCCCCCCCCCCCTTCCTGGAACTCTTTGTAGACCAGGTTGGCCTCGAACTCATAGATCTACTTGCCTTTACCTCCTGAGTGCTGGGATTTAAGGTGTGTACCTCCACCGTCCAGCTATACTTTCTTTCTTCCTCCCTTCCTCCCTCTTTCCTTCCGTCCTCCCTCTTCCCCCAGCCAGAGTCACTATGTATTCCGAATGTGAATTAGAAAAATCTACAGGGACATCTGTCTATTGGCTCCAGTTTTGCTTTCTCAGATCTGCACAAAGCAAAGGTCATGGCTATTGTTCCCACTGTCCTTCCTGTAACCTGTGCCCTCATCCAGGGAGTCCTTGCCACCTCCCAGTGGTCACCGATTCTGAAGGGTTATCAGCACCATGACATGATGCTTGCTGGGTTCTCTCACTGTGGTGAGAACTTGGTTTTATCTAGAGCATTTCCCCACTTTAATGTCTCTCTGGCCTCCCCCAGCCTGAGTTCCACCAAAGTTCCCGCCCCCCCCCGCCCCCAGGCAAGATACACTAGGTGATTGCCTTCGCAGTTGAGATACACCCCCAGCCCTAAGGCGGGACCTTACAGTTGTGCACAGCCAAGATTCTTCCCTAGACTAGACTAGGATCTTGTTTAGCTAGTAACTATTGGCTGTATTTAATTTGGCCCTGGGTTGTTTAGGGTACTTCAAAATACTACAGATTTCTAAGCCACACCCTGGAGTTTTTTTAGTCAAAATTTCTGGGTGTGGGGCCTAGGAATTTGTTTCCATACAATAGCTGGAGGCCAAACTGAAAGTGCTGCCCTGGAGGGCTTAGGGACAGCAAACAAGCTTTCTGTCTCAAGCCCAAATTAACATATTTAAGACAGTACTCCATATCATTTCTGTGGACCAAATTCCTTTAATGAAAACAGATTTAAATGACCACTTTTCTATGAGATGGTCAGAGATTAGAAAAGTTGTCAGTGGCACTTGATGCATCCCTGGAAATGTCTGCTGAATGAATGTGCTGCTGACATTGAGATGAGGGAGCTTTTACACTGTTTATATTTGAGGTTGGCTCTCAGACCTGTGTGGCACAGAACCAAGCTTCCTCAAAGTGGTCCATAGGCAGGCACCAGTGCTGCTCAGCCTTCTAGCAGGTTCTCTTTATTGCAAATGTTAGGTTAAAATCTATTTTGAACCCTTGTCAGTATGAACGGTAATGTGTGCACATGCCTGTGCGTGTGAATGCATGCCTTTATGTGTGTCTCTAGTATTGCATGTATGCCTGATAATATGCGTAGAATATTCATGTGTCCAGATGTATGCATGCCACCATACACAAGTGGAAATCAGAAGACAGTGGAGTCTGTTTGTTCTTTTTCATGTGGGTTAGAGGGTAGAATTCAGGTAGCCAGGCTCTCAGCAGGCACCTTTTTCTGCGGAACTATCTCTGGCTCCTGTATAAATTAAATTGGAGTGTTGTATGCAACTCCAAACATCTGAAGTGGTAATTAATTAGATTGTGTTATTTTTTTGGGAAATGACAGGTTAAGATTATTTCCGCTCCTCTTACTACCCCAATCCTGTAGCTAAATGAGGCAAAATGATGCTTTGGTTTTTCGGGGGTATAAAGGAGCAGCCAGGTTTGGGGCCCCTGTCTGTGTCTTGTCTCAGTCAACCACAGGCTACTGTGAAGACAGTGTCCAGTCTCAATGTTAATGTGGAAGCTTCTGCGTTTGCCTGGGGAATGGTGCTATTGTAAATGGAGTCAGGTTTGTTCTTGTGCTTCTGTGATGTAAAAATTCTAAATTGCTCTTAATAAATCCAATCTGTTGGAAAGAACAAGAAACTGGAAAAGGAGCCTAATGTGTCTGGGTGAGAATCCCAGGAACTGTGAGCTGGTTCTAGGCTTGCTGTTAGTGCCTTGGGCCCTTCAGGGAGAGATCAGCATGGACTAGAGACCAGGAGGCTGAGCAGCAAGGGTTTGTAATGGGGGTTCTGGAGAGGCCTTTTACAAGGCTGTAGACTTGCAAGCTTTGAGCCCCGAAACCTCCGTGTGGGGGAGCTGCTTGGCGCCACCTACCATCTGCCCCTGGTGGCCTTGCTTCCTCACTCCCGAATCCTTGGGAGAGTACCAAGCTGCCCTCTAGATGAGCAGGCTTTTTTTTTTTTTTTTTTGCATGGCAACCCCACCATAGCTGTCCCCATAAGTTGCTCCTGACTTGACTGTGAGGAGGGCTCGTTCTGGCCTCTTGGTTCCTCAGCACTTTCCAGTTCCTTCTCTGGCTGCGCTGAACCTCTGTGCAGAGTGAGTTGTCATGTGACAGCCCTGTAGAGGGTGCTGGGAGTCAGGTGTGAGCAACTGGCAGTGAGCTGTGCTGACAGAAATGTGTCTTCCCCTTCTGGGCCAGTATCTGCTGGTGAGCGGTTACCTCCAGTCTATGAAATACTTTAGTTGAATGTATAAAAGGTGAGATTCCTGTATAAGGATGTTTGGCGTTACATACGATGTCTTCACTGGCTTAGGGTCCAAATCTCCAAAGAGTAGGTGACCCCATTGACTTTCCATTGCTGCCTGTGGTCATTTGAGTAGTAAGATTCGCTGTGTGCTGGCAGTAGGGGTGATGAAACAACTGGACTGAAATGGAGGGCGATCTCAGGTGCCATCTCCATAGATGGGGGAGCTGGAGCCACAGTCACTGTGCTGAGAGGTGGAAAGGACCCATCTGCCTTTCTTTAGTGCCTATGAGCTACCAGGAAGTCAAACACTGCCCCGGGCTGCAGCACCTCCACCCACCCCATCTTCTCCTCCGGCTCCCTTTAGGAAACCAGTGGTGGCAAAACTGGTGGCATTTCTAGCTGACTTCTTGCCTGTGGACAATTTACACGAGCACCAGGTTCCTGGGTTCTCTTGGGCAAAGAATCCTGGGACCAAGGGACTCAAGGGACAGTGAGACTGTCTTGTCTACTGCTGTAAGCATGAGCCAGATCCCAGATCCTTTCCCAGCGGCACTGGGTGTGGGAAGGAGTCCTTCCTCTCAGTCGTTAGTGTGTATTTCTGTTGTGTGTGTGCATAGGCCACCGTCAGCAGAGCACAACTTTGGGAAGTCAGTTCTCTCCACTGTGGATTCTTGGGATCACACTAGCTGGTTTTCCAGCTGGCCGTCTTACTGCCCATCCTTTACACGTTGTACTATTTTTTGGTACCGTTGTGGATGCTAGGCAAGTGTTATACACTTAATGTCCCCAACTCTTTTAAAATGTAGTTAGTAGCTAGTTTTTACAAATTTTTATTTTTTACTGAGGCAGGGCCTCATTGTGTAGCCCTGGCTGTCCTGGAACTCCTTCTGCAGAGTGGGATGGCCTTATACAAGCCAAGATCCACCTGCCTCTACTTTCCAAGTGCTGGAATTAAAGGTGTGGATCACCATGTCTGGTCTTTAAAATGTGCTTAAATTTTGGAATCTTACTAAGTTGCAAGGCTGGCCCTGAACTCTACACATATCCCAGGAGAGCCTCCTGAGTGCCACCATTCCTGACTAGACCAGATCTATCTTCTGCCATGCTCCAATGGTTCATTTTGTTGGTTCACTTTCTGATTTATGTTTTAATGAGCCCTTTGTCAATTGGGCAATGGTGGTGCCGAAGCAGGTGGAACTCTGTGAGTTCAAGGTCAGCCTAGTTTACAAGAGTTAGTTGCGGGCCAGGCTCCAAAGCTCCAGAGAAACCTTGCCTCGAAAAACCAGAAAAGAACCCTTTGGGAGAATAAGAGACTTTTGGTGAGTCATTCAGTCATAACCTGGTCACTTCATGACTCAGTTTCTCTTGTGGGAAGCTGTATGCTGTACTGGTGTGGGGTGCCTGGACTGCAGGAAGAAGGGAGGCAGTGTTCTCCTACTGGCATTGGAGACTCCCTAGTATGCAGTCTGGCATTGATGAAGAAGCACAGTTTCTTCCTTGCATTTGCTACCAAATATACTATGATTAATTTTCATGACAACAGTCTGTCTTACTATGGCTACATTTTTTTATTTGTAGGTTTATTGAAAAACATTTTTTTTTTTTTTTTTGTTTTTCAAGACAGTTTCTCTGTATTACTTTGGGGCCTGTCCTGGAACTAGCTCATGTAGACTAGGCTGGCTTCGAACTCATGGAAATCCACTTGCCTCTGCCTCACAAGTGTTGGGATTATAAAGGCATGTACCACTACCACCTGGAGAAAACATTTAATTGACCCAAATTTACAACAGAATTTGACATTTATTCTCCATGGAATACTAAAATACTAAAATTTGCTGGACATGGTGGTACTTGCCTTTAATCTCAGCATTGATGCTGACCTCTGAATTCAAGGCAGCTCTAATCTACAGAGAGTTCCTGGTCTCCTGGGGGTACATAGCAAGGACATATCTTAACAATTTGTTGTGGCTAGGTGTAGGAGTGCACACCTTGCATCTGGTGTATCTCTGAGTTCGAGGCCAGCCTCATCTACAGAGTGAGTTCTTGGACATCTAGAACTACACGGAGAAATCTTGCTTTTAAAAACCCAAACAACAACAACAACAAACCCCCAAAACAAAACAACACAAAACAAAAACAAAGAACAAAATTCCAGTTGTTGACGAGTTCTCTCTTTCTCTCTCTTGGTTTTTCGAGACGGGGGTTTAGCTGTAGCCTGCTTCTGTCTGCCTCCTGAGTGCTGGGATTAAAGGTGTGCGCCGCCACCACTCGGCTGGGGTAAAATGTTAACATGTTCAGTTTCAGTGTAGTCTTTTCTCCCTCTGACTTAAAATGCTAACGCTGGAAAATACTGTGTGCGTGCGTGCATGTGTGTGTGTGCTTATGACATTCATCTGCCTAAAGTGAGTGAACCATATCTGTAATCTCAGAACTTTGAGACGGAATATCCAGGTTAAGGCCTGCTTGGGTTATAGAGAGAGTTAATGTGTGAGCAATGAATGTATTTTGCGTGCCTAAAAATATTATCAGTAATTGCTTAAAGACTTGAGTATATTGAAACTATAATATTACAGGCATCATTAAACCTGTAACACTGCACTCTGTCATTGGTAAGTTTCTAGTTGCCTTCTGCTTTGCTGGACGTTGTTGGGAAGTATTGCTGTATGGGAGGTACAGGAGAGGAAAAGGTCCCACACCTGGGATTGTATGTTAACGTGGAGGTGGTGGTGTGTGGCAGGTATCCACATACATGGTCTTCTCTGTGGTCAGATTTGAAAGTGCCATGACAAGCAAAGTAGTAGAGGGGCCAAAGGAGGGAGCAGTCAGCTGTGCTTGCAGAGCTGGAAAGGCTTTATGGATTGGGCAGATTTTATTTTGCATATGGCTGTGTGTTTGACTTGTATGTGTGTGCTTGCTGTGCATGTGTGTGCCTGGTGCCCAAGGAGTCCTGAGGAGGCAGAAGAGCAATGGAGTTGTGGACTGCTGTGTTCCACCATGAGGCTGTAGGGAATCCTGGGTCCTCCAGAACAGCAGTCAGTGCCCCTGGGTTCTGAGCCATCTTTCACATAGGTCATCCTCTGTAGACAGTGATGACCTGAACTCCTGCTGATGTCTACTTGTATCTTCCCAGTGCTGGGATTATAGCCACTATGCCTCACTAGTTAGCTAGGATTATTTTTCTTATTAAAAAAAAATAGTTCTTTGAGAGTTTTGTTCATGTATCCCCTACCCTAGTTGGGTATGGTATTTGCAGGAATGGAGAGCTGGTGAGATTGGCTATTCAGTAAAGGTGCTTATAGTCTAGGCTGAATTTGAGTTCAGTCCCAGGGATGCAGGTAGTGATGGGAAGACAGAACCTCCAACAGTTGTCCTGATATCCACATGAATGAAATGGCATTCACATGCAAGCAATCCTCCCAATAAATTAAAAAAGCAATCATGGCACCAAAGGTAGATTGTTTGGATTTGGCGTGACATCAGGAGTACGAATCAGGTTTTTTGAAGGGGGAAAAAAGCTCAAAGTAGATTTTTTTTTTAAATTTATTTATTTAATTAAGGATTTTTGCCTCCTCCCCTCCTCAAAGTAGATTTTTAAAAATATTTCAGATCCCCCTCAAGTGAACAGTAAGAAGGGCTCAAACAATGCTTATTTGTGAGTTATGAACTTTTGCTAACTCTGGCTTCATGAGAGGTGTGTTGTTTTCTGTGTCTATACGTTAGACTCCTATATTCGGTTGGGAGAATCTGTAACTGAAGTAAACAACGCCAGCAGCCGCTCTTGCCTGCTGTGCTGCTTCTTCTCCTTCTCCGCTGGAACCAACACTTTGTAATTTCTAAACCTCAGGCTTGACGGGAGGACTGGCATGTTGGGTGTGTTGGGGTACAGGTTTCCTTGTTTGTGCTTCTTGTTGGTGATACACACAAAGAGGCGGAAGAGCCTGAATCTCATTCAACACTGTTTGAGTCATGGTGGTCTCCCCTCTTGGATCAGTTCTGGGGTATTCACAGGTGTCCAAGCTGCTCTCTCTCTGGTACTCCTGGGCTGCTCTGTGCCTCACTGGCCCCTCTTCCCTGCTGTAGACACCCCTGAGCTGTGTACATGTTTTTCATCAGCAGCAGTGACTTAGGGACACAGGCACCTTTTAAGATGGACCAGAATAAGCTTTAAACCCTTCAGAAGAGAGTGTATGTTACTCTACTTGAGGTTCTTTCCGTGGGCATTTGAGAAAAGATTTATTTTATGTGTCTGAATATTTTGCCTGTGTGTGTGTGTGTGTGTGTGTGTGTGTGTGTGTGTGTGTGCATGCTTGGTGCCTTAAAAAATTGAAGAGGGTTTTGGATCCCCTTCAACTGGAGTTATAGATGGCTCTGAGTCACCATGTGGGTTCTGGGAATTGAATCCCAGGTCTACTGGAAGAGCAACAAGTGCTCTTAACTGCTGAACCATCTCTGTAGCCCCTGACTGTTCTTGTGACATGGCCTCATGTAGTCCAGGCTGACCTAAAAACTCTTCTGACACTGGTCTTGAACTCCTCCTCCTGACGGGTATGAAAGTTCTGTATGACATTTGCAGCCTGTCGTGAAATCAGGAAACATATTCCTTAGTGATTCACTTCTTAGCTGAGAAGTGGTTTTCTTTTCTTTTGTTTTTCAAGACAGGGTTTCTCCATTTAGCACTAGTCATCCTGGAACTTACTCTACTCTATAGACTAGGCTGTCCTTGGACTCAGAGATCCGCCTGCCTCTGCCTCCTGAGTGCTGGGATTACCATGTGAAGTTATATTTTCATTAGAAGATTTTTCTCTGCTGTGTTGGAATTATTTTGGTTTACCAAGATGTTATTGTAGGGCACAAACTAACCTTAGCCTGTACAAACAGTGTGACTTATTTTTTGCTGGCCCTGGGCCAGAAAAGTATCATTTTTCCCACTTTTCCCATCCTCTCATCCCCCTTGGTGTTGGGGACCCGACTCGGCTTAGAGGATGCCCGGCAAGTAGTTACATTATAACCTGGACTACAATGCTAGGCCTGCTATACATGTGTTTTTAATTGTTGTGTCTATGTGTGTGTGTGGTTGTAAGTGTACCACACATGTAATGCTGATGGAGGCCAGAAGAGGGCGTCATCCTCTGGAGCTGCAGGTGCTGCTGAGCTAACTGATGTGGGTGCTGGGAGCTGGGAACTGAACTAGACAGTGGAAAAGTCACACGACTCCTATCCATCCAGAGTGCTCTGCCTGCCTGCCTGCATGTCTGCGTGTGTGTATGTATGTATGTATGTATGTATGTATGTATGTATGTATGTATGTATGTATGTGTGTGTGTACGTGCTGGTCTGAAAGTCACGGGAATTCTACCTCAGCCCCCCTGGTGTGGATTACAGACGTGAACCACCTTTCTCAGCTTGGATCTCTGCTGCTTCATTGGGAAGTAAAGCTGTTTATTATTATTCTTTATTTTGCACGTGGGTGGTTTGCCTGAATGTACGTCTGTTTACCACTCGTGTGCCTGGTATCCAGGAGCTCCCCTGGAACTGGAGTTGTGGGTGTTTGTGCACCACCATCTGTGTGTTGAATAAAACCTGCGTCCTCCGCAAAAGCAGCCGTTTCTCCAGCCTTATAGTTTATCAGCTGTTTTCTCAGTTACAAGTTAGCGGATGTAAGGGGAAGAGTTTAGTTTCCATCTGAGTGGGGCACAAAGGCAAGGAAGAAGTCCAAGACAATGTGGCAAGTGTAATGGTCACGAATTTGACTTGGGACCAGGTCTGGCCTGTACCAGAATACAACATTGATTTCTTCAAAATATTCAGACCAAGGAAATAATGTTCTCTTACATTTGATTGGTCTTAATGAGTAATTTAAGAATCAAATATCTTTCCATTAAAATATATGGGGGAAATAGTGACCATGTGAGTGCCTGTGTACAGCTAAGTCCAGCTTAGGTGACCCTGGATGACCGGAAACTTGCTTTGGAGACTAATATGATCCTAAACTCACAGAGCCCCATCTTCCTCTGCCTCCCCTGGAATTGGGAGTATGTGTTTGGTCTTTGCTGGGTGTATGTGTGAGCACGCATGTGACTGCAAGTATCCATGGAAGCCAGAAGAAAGCATCAAATATTTGTGAGCAGCACAATTTAGGTCCTGGCAACCAAACTCAGCTCTTCTGCAAGAGAAGTCAGTATGTGCTTTTAATCAATGAGCCATTTCTCTAGAATGTTATTACATGTACAGACGTGCCTGCTTCTGTGGACACATAGGTGTACACGTGCTATCTAAAAAGGTTATTAATGTGAAGACATGTCTGCTTGTGTATGCATAGGTGTGCATGTGTGGTCTACGATGTTATAACATGTCAGCTGTCTGCTTGTGTGTGGATACATAGGTGTGCATGGGCCTGGAGTTACAGGTGTTGGGTTCTAATGTGGTTCTGGGATTATAACTCTGGTTCTCATGACATAGCAGCAAGCGCTCTTGTTTGAGTCGGCTCTCCCTCTGCAGTGCTACGACTGCACGCATGCATCCAGAACCTTTGCTGCTGCTTTTGTTCTGTATTCGAGATTGAACCCAAGACTGTAAATGTTAAGCAAGGACTTTACCAATGAACACACCCTCTTAATCTAAATTTAATCCAACACTATACATAGACAATAAGAATTTATAGCAGAGTATAACAGGAAGATATAAGGTAGAAATTATTTTGTTATTTGTAAAAGTAAAATTGTTATCAAACAGCAGATTGCCCTTAATAATAATTATTGTTTCGGATTCTTACGGCAATATGCATGAGCATGTGCACGTGACCACGGCTTGCAGGTATGTGGGGGTCAAGGACAATTTGTGAGAATCCCCGCACCCGCCGTGCAGAAGCCATAGATTGAAGAGTCAGCTCCTCAGGGTTGGTAACAAGTGTCTTTCCCCCTGAGCCCTGAGCCAGACCTCCTCAGTTTTATGAAATCATTAATCAGACGTTTTCCAGTAGGTAAGTGCCCATTTTTAGTTTCAGCGTTTATACTCCCAAACACTCTTGTATAAAGAACGAAAAAAGAGTCAAAAAATTGTTAACCTCTCCCAGGTCATGAGCCCTGGGCTTGGGCACTGTCGTGGCCTCATTTATAAAGCGGGATGCTGACTGCATGAGGTCACAGACCAAGCTGGTGCTGAGGCAGGGACTGGAACCAACATCTCCCGTCTCCTGAGTCAGGCTCTTTCCTCTCCCAGGGAGTTGGCCAATCAACTCAGTTATTAATATCTCACTTGCCACACGCTACAAACCGTGAGCATAAATATTTTGTTAGCTTTTATCTTCACATTCCCTAAGTACCAGGCACCCCCCCCCCTCTCTGCCCTAAGCCTTTCTAGTAACTTTCTATAATCCTATCCAAACACACAGGCTTTCACAGAAAGTTCAATAATCGGACTTTCATTTTCTAAACTTAGCGCACATGTGTATGTATGTGTGTGCGCGCACTAAACACACACACGCACACGCACACGTGCAGCAATAAGAACATCCACTATGTCCTTATCCGTGGCCTTGAATGTACATTAGAAAACAGGTCTAATGCTAGCACTTCCAGAGCCTGTTGTGAGTGTACCCACCCAAGTTACCACCAACTGAGCTCACTTAATAACTGACCCTTGCTACTCAGCTCTAAACCAGACTTAGGTAGAGCACAAGTACAGGCAGTTGTTATTTGACTTTTCAAATTAAAGACTCTTTAATCTTTAATTTGATAATTTAATCTTTAATTTGGTGATTGATGATTAAAATGAAAGATTTTAATCCAAATTAAAGATTCTTCACCTGTTTTTTTTAAATCCCTGCCTCCATAAAAATAAACAAAATTGGCAGAAAACATGAACTAATGTTACGGGAAAACAAGGCTAAACACAAGAAATCTGACTTAGGGTGGTCTGAGATGTTATTGCTAAATGAATCTTTGAAGAAAATGAATTCCTTTACTGGAATCAAAGTAATTTATTATGTATTTCATGGGTGTCTGCCAAAAGGGTTACCAGCAAAATGAAGACTTAATGGGTTTAAATTAGACACAGTCTAGTGGCCCTGCTCGTGTTTAGGGTTACCTGTAGTGGGGCTGGATTAGATGCAGTCCGGTGGCCCTGTTGTGTTTAGGGTTACCTGTAGCGGGGCTGGATTAGATGCAGTCTGGTGGCCCTGTTGTGTTTAGGGTTACCTGTAGTGGGGCTGGATTAGATGCAGTCTGGCAGCCCCGCTGGTGCACGGGGTTCCTGTTTTCTCTGAAATACCAACACTTTCTAGGGGCCTTACAGATAGGCGCTGTCAGGCTTAGAGACTTGGAATTCAGCCACCGTCATATCTGATTTTAGAATTGCCCAGTACTCAATTTGTGAGTCTGTTTGTAACAGAACCTTATATAGCCCAGGCTGGCCTCAGACTTGCTGTGTAGCTGAGGCTGGCCAGGAACTCCACCTCCTAAGGACCGAGGCAGCCATGACAAGAATCTGCCACCACAGGCACGTCATGTGATAAACAGAATTCCAAGACAGTATCTGGTGTTTCTGGGAGATCAACTCTGCGGCCTGCTGCCCGTCTGATATATCAGCATGGCCAGCTTTCTCCATAGTTACGGGAGTTTTCACGAGTGTTACAAGCTGTATTTTATTATATCAAACACCAATGCTGTAATTAAATTTAGTGCTTGATTTGTAGTGAAGCCTGAATATGATCTGAAATTTATTTTAGGGTTCATGAATTAGCTGCTGGGAGGAAGTAGGTTCAGGTAGCCAAGAGATAGCTGCAGATCGCCCAGACTATAGTCTTGTCCTCCTACAAGGCAAGAGCATTTCCTCCCATCTGGTCCGGGGAGCACTATGTCGCATAAGTGCCACAGATTGCTTTGAAGCCCACGAAGAATAGAAACACTTAGTAGACGCTTGAATGTTGATAGTAGAGCATTTTCATGGGGCCCCACCCCCAAGACACTGGAAATAAATCTTTACTTTCTAGAAGGAAAATGTAAAAATGGAGGGTTCCTGCATTATATGAAGTAGCCGTATTTCTTTGACAGCGTTTTTTTACAGTGTGTGCTTCCTTAGTTCCTGGCACAGTGGCCATATGTCTGGTCTTCTGATCTCACATTTGTTTTCTCACTGAAGGCCAGAGTTTAGGATCCTCACCCAGATCCTGAAGAGCCCATGATGATGATGACTCACAGGGTTTAAAATGTTTGCCTCAGGGTCCTGGACAGCTTCATTTGATGACTGAAATAGAATGACCCTTTCTGATTTCACAAGAATGTTTCCAGACTGATTTCAAGTGAAGGGATGGACCGAGGCAGCGTCCACTTGCCTATCAGCGCAGTCCTACACGGCTCCCTCCCCACTTCATGACCCTGTTTAGAGTGGGAAGGACACATAAGACAGCACGTTCTCCTTTGCCCTGGATGGATTGTGGCTACAGAACTGTTTCCTCTCTAGAAAAGGGTCGTGGGCCACAGCAAGGATGCTACAACCTGGACCCCAGGGCAAGCAGTGAAATTCCAGGATGGAATTTGCAGCACCCAGTCAGGGCAGCAGCAAAGGTGACTAGCTCCTTGGGAGGGGAGAATTCGAGAACTATCTTGTGAGGGGCAGTTCTCAGATATCCTCATGGGGTATGTGTTCCTGTACCTTTAACACCGCGCCTTGGAAACTTATTGACTTCTGAGTTTTGTCCCGTTTTCCCTCCATCTGAAACAAAATCATCCTTGCTTTCAAGAGGAGGTGAAGGTTTCCAAGCAAGGATTTCCCTTCCCTGGGATGCACAAGGTAGTTTTTGGGTTTTTGATTTGCAGAAGGGAGTTGGATTCCACAGCTTTGTGAGGGTTGGGGAGAGACTGGATTCCCCTCACAGGGGGGCCACACTCACTCAGCTGCACAGGGAGGCAGATCAAGGTCTTGAAGTTAGAGTGATCCCCATCAGAGATTCATTCCGAGCATGCCCACATGCCCTACAACTTGCCTAGGCACAAGCAGAGAGTGGCGGCCCTCCAGCTGAGCCCTCTGTGCTGCTGGTCTGACACAGGGAACTTGTGGTCCACTGGTGCTGGCCTCATCCCTCTGACCTTTACTATTCCCGGTGCTAGGATTACAGGCAGCACCACCATTCCCAGCTAGGTTATGCGGTAGAGGGGCTGAACTCGGAGTTTCTTGCCTGCTTGGGAAGCTCTCCCAATCTCTCCTCCTCCACCCCTGGAGCGGACAGCTTTCAGGAGCTTTTTTCTCCTTTCCCAGGAGTTTATAGCATGAGTGTAGGTCATCGGCTTGCTCGGCAGTCTCTTTTCTCTGTTGTGTTCCCATGGAGGCTCTCCCCGGTTCTCTGTCAGTGGAAGGGGCAAGGCAGGAGCAGGAGGGACTAGTGTTAGTGCCCTGAGCACCTGACTGCCTGAGTGCGTCCCATCTGAAGTCTTTACTAACATTTCCAGTGGTGTCCAGAGACAGAGTTCATTTTCAAAGGAAGCAACAGGGCGAGGTGAACTGTGCCTGTCTCACAGCAAATGGACATTTCCACACTCCCTTATCCCTGGAAGCACTTCTTTCCAGGGGCATTTTCCGGCCTGGCAGAGCTGTTGTCTCCCACCTACCCTGGCCTGCGTGCTGTGCTAAGCCAGGCTGAGTCTGGCGCTGATAACAGGTTCTTTCAGCAGGAAGTGCCTCCATTTTCAGTTGTCTGTGGGAGGGTGGAGGACAGATAAGCAGTGAATGGAAACACAGAACAGATTTCTACCCCACCCTCATTGCACTTTGATCTGGGAGAGACGTGTGGTGGGGGGGACACGGACACACGACTTCTGCCTGGTTTGAGCTGCTGTCTGCTGCGGAAGGGAGAAAGGATGGTTAGGCTCTGGGTATCCTAACTGCTCTTCTCTGCTTCCCCTCAGGAACATTTGTTTTGGGTCCAGAAAGAGCCTTCTGCTATACGGAGAGACCCACCATTGATAAAGTCCTTCAAAGGGCTTAATTAGATATGGGAAAATGTTAACTCATGGAAATTCTTTGATTCGTTTGTTATGATGTTGGGTCTCAATGGCCTGTAACAATGGACCTAACCAGGTTGGCCTCTCGGGCTGGGACTAAAAGCATATGTCACCACTAAATTTCTTACCAGATAATTGTTGTTGTTACTTTTTGTTTTTGTTCTGAATTTTTTTTTTGTGAGACAGTGTCTCATAACCCAGATTAGCCTCCAATCCAGTATGTAGTTGAGGAGGATGGCCTCGAGCCCCTGTCCTCTGCCCACCTCCGGAGTGCTGGGATTGCAGAGGTTCACCACTGTGCCCAGCTCTCCTTTTCCTCATTTCTTGAGACCCAGGCTGATCTTTGCCTCAGCTTCTTGAGTACAGCAATTATAGGTGTGGGATACCATGCCTATGACAGAGAGAGAGACTGGGTCTTACTATAGAGTCCATGCTGGCCTCACAGTCTCTGTCCTTTGCCTCCATTTCCAGAATGTGGCGATCCCTGGCATGTCCCATACCTGGTCACTGTGCTCACACTGGTTCCAAAGTTACCATTAATGCTTTCTGATCTTTTTCTCCTCAGACGGTCCATGAATAAGACTTATGAGGGGAAAGGATTTAAGATGAACAGTGAAGAACTAGGTTTCTGCAGGAGAGTTAGTGACTCTTTCTGCAATTAAATGCAGCTGTGGGAATATTCTAACCAGCGCGCAGGTGCTCCTCCCAGGCATGGAGATGGTTTTGGGGATGCCCTGGACCCCTTTGGCCCTCCCGTGTTAGTGTCCTCACTCCCATTCACTCTTCATTTATTTAGTGCTCTTATTCTACTACCTGGGCCTTCAACGTCTGCCTCTGCTTTTGTTCTCCTTTGCTCCAGTACAGCAGTTAAAGGAACATACTCGGAGAGAGCAGCAGCTGGTCAGTCCACTCAGCTGTGCCCTGCTCCATCCAGGTTTCCTTGTCACACTTGAGCTTAGTATGCCCAGGGGGACATAGAAGCCATGTCCTGCTGTTTCTGACTCACCATTGCGGCGGGATTTTTTCCAGCTTGCTACATGATCTTATTATTTTTAACAATTGCATAATAGTTCATGGAGCAGATGACCCAGCTTTTCCAGACAATCCCATATTAGACTATTCCCAGGACTGCATCTATTTTGAGTACCCCAGTAATGAAAGCCTTCCTTTATAACACCTTTGCTTTCTTTTGAATTATTTCCTTGTAATACACTTTCGGAAGTGAAATTTCTGAGTTCAGCAGGGCATAAACTTCTCAGTGGCCTTGGATACCAATGTTAATTGCCTTTTGTCGAAACCAAAATGTAGCATCGTGGGCCACAGACGGGACAGGCATGTTTACTAGCCTTTCGTAGTGCCATAAAGATGTCATTGCCCACTGACAGAGGAAGTCCAGGCTGCCAGCATCACCCAAGAATATAGCGCTGGAGCACGCCTAGACTTCTTGTGTTGTTTTTCATGTTTAAATATAATTTCTTAGGGCTGGCACGATGGCTTAGAGGCTACAGATACTTGTAGTATAAGCCTGGTGTCCTGAGTTCTAGTCCTAGAAAGCATATAAAGTTGGAAGGAGAAAGAGAAAAAAATGATTCCATGAAATTATCTGCACACATACATGGAGTGGTACATGTGCACCCCTAATCTCTCCTTGTCTATCTCTCTTTCTCTCACATACATACACTCACACTCATGCACACTCATATTAAAAAGTTATGAAGAATTGGGCACAAAGTTCTCTTGTGTTTTCCAAGAGACCCAGCTGTTGCTTTTGCTTCCCCCAGGGCTTTTGTTTCTCAGGTGCATACATCCTGCATTTGGGGGTTTGGTCCTTTCTAGCACTGTGGTCTTGTCTCTATACCTAATATCCATATAAAAGATAGTTACTACTCAGAAACTTGGAATCATTGTTCAGATGTGAGAATAACACTAAAGGCCATTTTTTTTCTGGAGCTGGGGATGCATTCAGTGTGTGTGTGCATGTGCGTTTGCATGTTGCATGTGTGGATTTTAGTGCATGGAGAGCCTGAGCCTTCCTCTGCTGGCCTTAGAGGCAACACACTTGACTCTCTCTCTTCCCCCTCCCTCCCTCCTCCTCTGAGAAAGGATCTCATCTGTAACTCAGGCTGTCTGGACTCCACTAGGCAACCTTAACTGGTGTCCACCCCACAGTACCCTTCAGCCTCAGCCTCCTAAGAGCTGTGCCCAGCTCAAAAGAGTTTCTTTTAAAACACGACTTATTTTCAAAAATGCCAGGAGCAAAGGGTCATTTTAAGTGGCTATTGAGTGTCTTGTATTTCTCTTTGTGAAGAGCTGTCACTAAAATCAAAATGCATAGCATTTGAGAGGCAGATACAGGGGCAGATGGAGCTCTGTAAATCTGAGATCAGCCTGATCCGAACAGTGAATTACAGGTCAGTCACGACTGCGGAGTAAGACCCTTTCTCAGACATACAGGCAGGCAGGCGGGCAGGCAGGCGGACAGGCGGGCAGGCAGGCAGGCGGGCAGGCGGGCGGGCAGGCGGGTGGGCGGGCAGAAAAATGCATAGCCTGACCCTTGGCTTTTATTCCCACTCTTTTTGTCGAGGCAGCCTTGTCTACAAAGTGAGTTCCATGACAGTCAGTGCTACACAGAGAAACCCTGTCTGGGAAAACCAAAATGACATAAAATAAAATGAATATCTAAATGCACCTGTTACTGTTGTTATTGGTTTACACAACTGTTTATAAAGTCTCTATAGTAGGTACCCAACTAGAGTAAAGGCTACATACACAGAAAGTTCTGTTATTAAGTTATTGTTACAATGCTCTCCCCCGTTTATTGTCTCTTCAGTTCTATCCCTGACTACAGCAATCACTGTCTGGGAACAAAAGCAATGTTCATTCTGGCTGGCCTGACACTCACTCCGTAGACCAGGCTGGCCTCGAACTCTAAGATGGGCCTGCACTAACTGCCCTGTCTATCTGTCTGTTTCTATCTATCTATCTATCTATCTATCTATCTATCTATCTATCTATCTATCTATCTATCTGTCTATCTGTCTATCATCTGTCTGTCTTTTATATGTGTTGGTGTTTTGCTCGTGTGTGTTATCTGTGTGAGAGTGTTGAATCCCTTGGAACTGGAGTTACAGATAGTTGTGATCTGCGTTGCGGGTGCTGTGACTTGAACCCTGGGTCCTCTGGAAGGGCAGCTGGTGTTCTCAACCACAGAGCCATCTCTCTAACCCCAAATATCTATTTTATAAATGGAAACAGGCACAGGGCATTTGATATCAGCCTTCTTGTTTGCCCTCCAGCCACATCTCCCATTTCAGCAGGCTTCTGATCTGGTGCAGACCCCGTTCTTTGGAAGATCCTTGTCTCACTCCTAACAGCGGTGGGTGGGCGATATGGCTGAGCGAGGAGAAGCCCAGGGTGGTGGAGGAGACTGACTCGTGTAAACTGCTCCCTGACCTCTATACAGATACTGTGGTGAGCACGTGCGTTTGCATACATGTGCACATACACACATCAATAAATGAATACTGCATATAAAGAGCACAGCTCGCCCTGTGAAATGCTCACATAGTAAGGCACCTTGTGATTACAGACATGACCTCCTGAGCCATGTCTGAGCCAGGGGAACAGTATATGGAGGAGATGGCAGGAGGTGACTGCACCCTCTAGCTGTCCCACCCAGAACTTTGACCAGGCAGGCTAACGTAGGTCCTAACGCAGCAGCCTTTGGCTCTCATCCTACCACGTGTTTTAAGCTGTCAACTAGGGCAGGCGGGTGAGCTGCTTGCTGGCTTGTCTGAAGTCCTGACTCCTGGATGCTCCTAGCCCAAGCCCCAACAGGAGCCTTGCTAATGACGCTCTTTGTGGAGTGCACTGAGCTTTGTCCCAGCAATTCATGCACACTCAGAATATAACACTTGCTGCACAAGACCCAAACACGGTCAGAAATCTGCAGATTCGCTGCTTTTGGAATAAGTGGACTGGCGCAAAGCTGGGTGTGACAGAAATCTCTCTCTGTCATCTACCATCGTGGAGCCTTTCTAACACAATAGATTCTTTTATCGGGTCTCAGTTTTGTATCATTCAGGGACTTAAATGTGGATCTGCCCTGGATTTGGTTGTAACGTTTTTGGAGTTTCTGGAATTAAGGTCTGAAGTTACTTCCCAGCCTGACAAGTGTTATGCTCTCTGCAACATGCAGTTGTTTGACAGCATTATTGCAGTTATTTCAACAATTTCACAAGAATCTGTATTCTGGGTATTTCAAGCTGGGCATGGTGGTATATGCCTTTAATCCCAACACTTGGGAGGCAGAGGCAGAGGCAGACAGATCTCTGTGAGTTGGAGGTCAGCCTGGTCTACAAAAGACAGCCAGGGCTACACAGCTGACAACAACAAAACAAAACAAACAGCACAAAATAAAAATAAAACAAAAATTTGACATCTCAACAACTTTGAATTTTGCTTCTCACCCCCCCCATCTTCTTGATGCATGTGTATCTATGTTAAAGGCTTCCAGAGCATCTATGTACACATTGCAAAATGTCTTTTGTCCCTGCCTCCCTCCTTGCCTCCCTCCTTCCCTATTTTTCATCCTTTTCTTGTTCACATTTACATTTGATTTTGGATATTGCTAAGTTGTCAAGATTAGCCTTGAAGTAACTGCATCATTGTGTCTCCCCCCTCCTCCCCTTTCTCTGGGTCTTATTTTATAGTCTGGGCTGACCTAGGACATGCTACCCTGGCTTGCCTCGGACTCACAGTAATCTCCCTCCTTCTGTCTCATGGGTGCTGGGGTTACAGACATCCACTGCCATGCCTGGCTCCAGGTCTTGAGCTCTGTCCTCCTGCCTCAGTTTCCAGACCAACTTCTCGCTGCATATTTATTTGTCCACCTGGAGTTTTGCTGGGAAAGAGAAAGATGGAGATGTGGACAGTGGGTTTGGTCTGTCTGTTGGAAAGTTTGGGTGTGGAGGGGCAGGTCACATGACTGGACTAGCTCCAGGCTGGTATATGTGGGCTAGAGAACAATGTGGATCCTGCTGTGGAAAGGATTTCTCTGGACCGCGCTGTGTCCGGGCCTCACAGCTCTGCACATGCCCATTCAACACAGCTACACCTGTCACAGGTCACTGAGAACTGGTCAGAACGTCAGTGTGGCTGCTTGAGGAATTTAAGGCGTGGTATTTCCAAAAATATTTGAAAAGTTTTAAGGAATCATGTGTTTCAAACAGGGATAGATAGAGCCCTGAGCTTGGAAGAGCTTAGGGTGCCTGAGATTTGGGGAGAGAAAAGGTGTGTCTAGAGAGTTCGTGGTGTGGCTGGAGTTTTGAGAAACTCTGTCAAAGGTGGCTGTTCCCTCAAGATGTAGTCTAAGTGGATTCCAGTTATCTGGGTTTGATGCCACAGCATTTTGTGATGTGAATGTCGATGCCTTGGCGGCATCTGACCTAGATCCACAAGGTGGCTTCTTAGCTCTCCAGTGTGGCTCGTTTTCATCCGTGGCTTTGACAAATTGGAGTCTGTCAGGCTCCCTTCCCCTGTCACCTGCATCTTGCCAGGTGGTCACTGTAGGTAACAGCATGGATCTTCTGTGTTGTCAGATCAGGTCACTGGCACTGGCTGGCAGTGCTCAGTGCAGTGGATACCCTTGCTTTGGACAAGGAAGAGCAAACCTGGCTTTATTCCTCCTGAGTTGGTCTCCGGGGCAACTCTGGCCTTAGTTGTGGCAACCATGCCATTTGTTTCCAGATGCTGAGGCAGGAGGATTGGGCCAGCTAATGAGCGATGCTTTACTAACTGCCTCTCCTCCCTGTTCTTGTCTTCTATCAGGCAGGTGCCCAGGTGATGTCTGCAGTGGGAGAAGGTACCAGCTCTGAGAACAGTGACCTCAAGTACGCAGGTCAAGACGGTCTCTACATAGGCGTCAACCTGTCCTCCCCCGCTGAAGTCACACCCTCCGTACGGCAGGATTCTTGGTGTGCTCTGGCTCTGGCCTGAGCTGGAGCTGACAAGAGGCAAGGGGGCTCTGAGAACCTCACGCCACTTGTCTGAATTTGTGCGGCAGTCCAGATGGCAGTAAAAATGCAGACATTAACATTCCTTTGATGCATGATTTCTGTGCCTTTGTTTTGAAAGAGATATATTTCCAAGAAGCTTGCTGAAGTAAGAAGAGATGGCTCCTGCAAGAGGGGCCAGCACAGCAGGCAAGTGGCCTGCTCCCATCAGCCCGGGCCACCTCCAGCCAGCCCGCCTCTGGGTCTGCCCCACGCCTGTGGCAGAAACTGCAACAATGATGGGGGCTTTGCGTGCTAAGGAAGATTGAGAGATTAAAAAAAAATGTTATATGCGTATAGCCCCAAATCACGTGCTTCTTGTGATCAACCTTGGTTATCCCAGAATTTCTTCATAGCTCATGGGCATGCACATTTCACAAGCATTTGTGGAGAGGAGCATTGAAGCCATTTGGTACATCCTGGAGATGGAGTGCGGTCCTGGGACCGCGACGAGACCGAATTATAACGGACAAATGCTGACTGACGTTTCTCAGCGTTCACTGTCATGTGGCTGATCTGAGGTCACTTGGAATTTGTAAACAGGGTAGCAAACAAGATATTTTTCTTCCATGTACACAATAATTTTTAAGTGCAATTTGCGTTGCAGCAATCAGTGTTAAATCATTTGCTTAAGATTTAACAGCATTTTTATAATGAATGTAAACATTTTAACTTAATGGTACTTAAAATAATTTAAAAAAAAGTTAACTTAGACATGCTTCTTACACCAACAGCCCATTTCTGTATTCCCAATTGTTTTTAAAAAACACCAACCAAAAAAAGGTTTCAAGAACAAATCTTCTCTCAGGAAAATTGCCTTTTCTCCATTTATGGATTTTTATACAACAATACCAACACAACCCCCTTTCTTTTACCGAGGAAAAAGTGCTGGAGATTGCAACAAACCTTTACTACCTAAAGAATAGCATTTGTAAATATTCTATGCATCTATAAGCACTCTTGAAGTCTGTACCGTGTGACTAACCCACAGGTTGGTTTACATTGTTTTTTTTAATGGGATGTCATGGAAACCTATTTCACCAGAGTTTTAAAGAAATAAAAAGGGTATTGTTTTGCGCTCTTCACAGTGAATTTCTTCCTTTCCTTAGTTTTGCTGCTGTGTGTCTGTGACTTGTCACATAAAATGAAGAGCATGTGTTGTTTGTGACCTGCTGTGAGGCCTTTATTTCAAAGAATTGTCCTATGGGAGCTGTGGGAGCTGTCGTGCACCTTGGCCCACAATAGTGAGTTAGCACTTCTATTTAGGTCGGCAGATGGCCTTGCCTGAGATTGTGAGCCTCCTGCTTAGGACCACTGCTTAAAAACTGGGTCCTTAGACAGACTCGTAGCCAGCCCTGGAGTTCCTTGAGAATGAATGCACTCTGGGGCTCCAGGTCAGGACACTTCTTAGCCTCACTTCTGCAAAGTGCCACATAATCTCAAAGTACGTCACTAAGTTGCCCCGGAAGCGGTGTGTGTAGGGGTGTTGCTGAACTTGCAATCCTGCCACCAAGAGGCTGAGGTTAGAAGCCTGTAACACCAGACCCAACTCAAATCTCTCAAACAGTCTGGCAGTCAAAGTTTGGCACCTACAACTCTTAACTGCTTGAGGCTTCTGGATGGATTGTGCAGGGGATTGTTCAGCAACTGACCTGTGAGCAGGCAACTTTGTGACCCCTGGGTGGTTATAATCAGGTATAAGAAGCCACTAGACACTGTGGGCCACGCAATAGGATGTAATGTTCTGGTTGGTCCAGCAGCACAAGCTTTTGGAAGACAAGTTCATAGGGACTCAGAATAAATGGATCTTGGTTGATGACCCCTAGAGCACAGTGTCACAGTGACCTGATGAATCTTCTCAGTGGTCACAGGGCTGATGTCTTTAATTTGGAAGAGATTTTTAATTGGTTTGGCTTTTATTTTCTTAAAGTAATATTGCAAAAATGGCTAAACTATAGCAATTAAAGAAACTGTTAGCTTAACAGAAATCCTTCCATTTCTGTTATTAATGGCCATCTCTCTTAAGATCCGGGCATCTTACAGCTTTAGAATGAGCTGTTTCCATCTGCATTTGTGTCCCACTGTTCCACTGCCAGAATAGCTGAGGCAGTAGTGGGCCTGTAGCCCTGTCTGTGGTTCCTCCAAACAGGGAAGCTGCTGGAACTGGACCATTGTTAGACTGTCCTTCCTCCCCACCCAGGGCTTCGGTCTTTGGCGTCCTGGAAGAATGGATCTTATGGGTTGGTAGACTGGCCGCTGGTACTCACAGAAAATTCACACATCCATATGGACCCAGACCGGAAAATGGAAAGTCTGGCAGCTGCTGGGTCTGCAGAGTAGGAAAAAACAGCTTTGCTTGGCTTGGCTCATCTCTTTAGTGTCTTAGTGAGTTTTTCATTTCTTAGAAACAATTCTTCATTGTTTCCCTTTGGTGCCTCCTTAGCTATTACAGAGTTTCCTCTGTCTCCCCACCTCTGACTACAAGCTTGGTCCATATTTTTGTGACTGCTGTTCCTTTATTAGACTGACAAAACAATTCTGCTCAGATAACGCTTGCTGGATCTCATTTTCTACACAGAGTACTGCACTTTATGCACTTATGTATAGCTGTAGAAATAGAATTATTTTTGACACATTTTCATTGTTGGAAATTGCCTACGTAGCAGAGGCTGGCCTTGAGCGGATGCTTCTGCCTCTGTCTCCTGAATGCTGGGATTAGCAGGTTTGCGCCACCAAATCCAACTTGCTGCTTTCCGGATCAAACACAGGAGCTGTGCACTTTGCCTGCTGACATGCATCCCCAGCATATTTAACTATATTTTTGTGAATTCTTTTTAACATTCTAAGACCAGCCTGAGGAAATAGTAAATTCATGTGGCACTTTTGAAGTGAGGGTTACTTTCTGTGTGTGGAGAAAATGTGTGTGTGGGGCGGAGCACAATGGCTGCTGTACACCTGTGGAGTCTGCAGAGCAACTTTAGACAATTTCTTTTATTGTTAGGGAATGTCTTTATAAAACCACCTAATTTAGAGGCAGAGCCTCTCATGGAACCTGAAATTTACCAGCCAGTAAGCCTCTGGGATCTTCCTGCCTCTGCCTCATTCATGCTGGGTTCAAACACATACACCTGAGCTTTTATGGGACCTGAACTCAGATTCTCTTGCTTGCATAACCAGCATCTTTTTGTGTTTTTCGAGACAGGATTTCTCTGTAGCTTTGGAAGCTATCCTGGAACTAGCTCTTGAAGACCAGGCTGGCTTCTAAATCACAGAAATCCACCTGTCTCTGCCTCCTGAGTGCTGGGATTAAAGGTGTGCACCACCACTGCCCAGCTATAGCCAGCATCTTACCAAGTGAACTGCCTCTGCAACTTATGTGCTGATTCCTGTACCAAGTGCTGCCCAGAAACCAGTTTGTCTCAGACTAAATGAACTAGGCTACGATCCCCTGTTTACAAATGAGCCTTCTGAGGAACAAGCAAGGGGGTGACTCACAAAGTCTACAGTCTGGCTCCATGTCCCTCCTTTTAATTTGAAGCATGTATCTTTCCATCCCCACTTAAAGGCACCATGCTGGCTCTGCTGGGGCAGGCTTGGCTTGTAATCCAGGCATTTGGGAGGTTGAGACAGGAGGATCAACCTCAAGTTAGAAGCTAATATGATCTATATGAGATTCTGCTTCAAAAAACCCAAACTACACTAAATGAAAACAAATCCCCAGACCCCAAACAATCAACCCTAAAAACAAATCCCCAGACCTAAAACAATCAACCCCAAAACCTAAACACCAGAGAGCATAAAGAATACCCCATTGGTTCAGTGTCTCTGAGCTTTGTTGTGTCATTTTTCCCCTGGAACAGTCTGCAAGATCTTGGCAATGGTGTTTTGGGCTCTGACTTCTTGGTGAGTGACTGTTGCAGTTTACATCACTGTTGCCATTATTACTTCAATAACTGCATTGCCAGCGATGCTGCATGCATGAGCATTATACACAGTACTTGTAAAAATTGCACTGACCCCTGTGTCCGGCTCATTCCCCAGCGTTTGGACACACAGGTTGTGTGTAAGGCTAAGGAAGCGACATGTTTTGGCCTTTGTGTTCATTAGCTTTTTGTTTCTTTCTTGGTGTAGGAGGTCTTTCTGTCTGTGTTGCTTTCATTGGTTAATAAAGAAATTTCTTTGGGCCTGTTGATAGGGCAGAACTTAGGTAGATGGGGAAAACTAAATGGCATGCTGGGAGAAAGGAGGCACAGTCAGGGAGAGATGCCATGGATCTGCCAGAGACAGATGCTGGGAATTTTACCTGGTAAACCACTGCCATGTGGCGATACATAGATTAATAGAAGTGGGCTAAATTAAGATGTAAGAATTAGCCAATAAGAAACTAGAGCTAATGGGCCAAGCAGTGATTAATATAGTTTCTGTGTGGTTATTTCGGGGCTAAGCTAGCTGGGCGGCTGGGATGAACAAACAGGCCCTCCTACTTTTTCCTTCCTTCCTTCCTTCCTTCCTTCCTTCCTTCCTTCCTTCCTTC
>NC_022020.1:4885070-4893056 GCF_000317375.1 Microtus ochrogaster
GCCTCGAACTCCCAGAGATCTGCCTGCCTCTGACTCCCGAGTGCTGGGATTAAAGGCGTGTGCCACCACTGCCGGGCTCTTTCTTTCTTTCTTTCTTTCTTTCTTTCTTTCTTTCTTTCTTTCTTTCTTTCTTTCTTTCTTTCTTTCTTTCTTTCTTCCTTTTTCTACTTCCCATGTAGATTAGATACGTCCCATAGATTAGATCTATGTATGTCTCTCTTAGGGTCCTCATTGCTTTCTAGGTTCTGTTGGATTGTGATTTATGGACTGGTTTTCTTTGCTTTATGTTTAAAACCCACCTGTGAGTGAGTACATGTGATAACTGTCTTTCTGCGTCTAGGTTACCTCACTCAAAATAATGTTTTCTGGCCCCATCCATTTGCCTGCAAAATTTAAGATGTCATTATTTTTTATTTGCTGTGTAGTACTCTGTTGTGTAAATGTACCACATTTTCCTTATCTATTCTTCAGTTGAGGGGCATTTAGGTTGTTTCCAGGTTCTGGCCATGACAAACAATGCTGCTATGAACATAGTTGAACACATGTCCTTGTGGTATGATTGAGCATCCTTTGGATATATACCCAAAAGTGGTATTGCTAGGTCTTGAGGAAGGTTGTTTCCTAATTTTTTGAGAAATCACCACACTGACATCCAAAGGGGCTGTACCAGCTTGCATTCCCACCAGCAATGCAAGAGTGTTCCCTTTACCCCACAACCTCTCCAGCATAAATTGTCATCAGTGTTTTTGATCTTGGCCATTCTTACAGGTGTAAGATGGAATCTCAGAGTTGTTTTGATTTGCATTTCTCTGATGACTAAGGCTGTTGAACATTTCCTTAAGTGTCTTTCAGCCATTTTAGATTCCTCTGTTCTTTGTATATTTTGGAGATCAGACCTCTGTCTGATGTGGGGTTAGTGAAGATCTTTTCCCTTTCTGTAGGCTGTCATTTTATCTTGCTGACCTGTCCTTTGCTTTACAGAAGCTTTTCAGTTTCAGGAGGTCCCATTTATTAAGTGTTTCTGTCAGTGTCTTTGATACTGGGGTTCTATTTAGGAAGTGGTCTCCTGTGCCAATGCAATCAAGTGTACTTATATTGAGGTCTTTGATCCATGTGGACTTGAGTTTTGTGTGTGGTGATAGATATGGATCCAATTTTCATTCTTTTACATGTTGATATCCAGTTATACCAGCATCATTTGTTAAATATGTTTTCTTTGTTCCATTTGATAATTTTTGCTTTTTTGTTAAAAATCGGGTGTTCGAAGGTGTTTGGATTAATATCCGGGTCTTCTATTCTGTTCCATTGGTCCTCCTGTCTGTTCTTATGCCAATACCAGGCTGTTTTCTGTACTGTAGCTCTGTAGCAGAGTTTGAAGTAAGGGACTGTGATGCCTCCAGAAGTTCTTTTATTGCCCAGGATTGTTTTGGCTATCCTGGGTTTTTTGCTTTTCCATATGAAGTTGAGTACCGTTCTTTCTAGGTCTGTGAAGAATTTTGCTGGTATTTTGATGGGCATTGCATTGAATCTGTATACTGTTTTTGCTAAGATTGCCATTTTAAAAATAGAAACAAAGAAAACAATATAAAAAATCAATGAGACAAAGAGTTGTTTCTTCAAGAAAACCAACAAAATAGACAAACCTTTATCCAAACTAACCAAAAAGCAGACAGAGAATATCCAAATTAACAAAATCAGAAATGAAAAAGGGGACATAACAACAGAAATGGAGGAAATACATGGAATCATTAGGTCATATTTTCAAAACCTGTACTCCACAAAATTGGAAAACTCAAAGGAAATGGAGAACTTTCTGGATAAATAATACCTAAAAAAATTAAACCAAGACCAGATAAACAAATTAAACAGATCTATAGCTGCTGAAGAAATAGAAACAGTCATCAAAATTCTTCCAACCAAAAGAAGCCCAGGGCCAGATGGTTTCAGCTCAAAATTCTACAAGATTTTCAAAGAAGAGTTAATACTAATACTCCTCAAATTGTTCCACACCAATAGATTTTTTATTTTTAAAAAAGTTCAATTCATTGGTGCTTAAGACTTTAGAGCAGTAGGTTCTCAACCTGTGGCTTTTGCACCCCTTGGAGGTTGAGCAGATTGCCAAGACCACAAAAACACAGATATTTACAACTCCTAACAGTAGCAAAATTGCAGTCATGAAGTAGCAATGAAAATGTTATGGTTGGGGGGGGTCACCACAGCTTGAGGAACTGTATTAAAGGGTTGATAGAAGCTTAGGAAGTTTGAGAACCGCTGTGATAGAGTTTTGTACAACGGTTATAAAGAGCTTCCTTACTCCTAAGATTCTTCCTAAGGGCTGTGAGGTAGCCCATTGGGTAAAGATACCTGTTGCCAAGTTAAGAACCTGAATTGTCCACACATGCACCCCATGCTACACGCAAAAAATAAGTAAATATAATAAAGATTTTTAAAGACTGGTTTAAAAACATGTGCTTTTTTTGTATTTTTCTTCTTACTTATTTTTAATAATTAATTAATTGTGTGTGTGGGGGGGTGAGAGGGAGGGGGAGAGGGAGAGGACAAATGTGCACATGCCAACAAGGACACTCTTTGGCTGTTGCTGTCCTGCCTTGTTCTGAGGGCATTCTTCTTCTGCTGCTGTGTTTTGTGCTCCAGGCTAGCTGGCCTGAGGGCTTCCAGGCAGCTCTCCTGTCTCCACTCTCATTTTGTAGGAAGAGTGCTGGGATTACAGATGCACACCACCAGTTTGGTGTGTTGACATGGGTTGAGTGACAAGCCTATGGCGCAAAAGCTCCTACCAGCGGACCCATCTCCTAGGCTCCTGAGGACTTTAGTTTTGTGATTTGTATTTTTTCCTATGTGAAATTTTTGCTATACCATGTAGAAGATGTATTAATTCAACCACATATTTTCCCAAAAGGCAACCTCATGGCCCCAGAATTATCTCCTTCCTGCTAATACTGAAATTAAGGGTATGCATAATTTTTTTCCAATACAAATATTATGTGTGATTCTGGTAAGTTTCTTTCTGGTTGTATAATACTTCTCAATTTCATACTGATTTCTTCCTTGTCATTTTCTTTAAAAAAACAGTTTTTATTTTATGTGTATGCATGTTTTGTCTGCATGTCTGTGCACCATGTATATGCCTGCAGAGGCCAGAAGAGGGTGTTAGGTCCTCTGAAACTGGAGTTAGAGTTGGTTGTGAGCCACCTTTAGGGTGCTGGGGATTGAACTTTGGTCTGGTGGAAAAGCAGCCAGTGCTCTTAACTACTGAGCAGTCTGTCCAACCCCCTCTTTCACTTTTTGAAGCAGAGTTGTGCTATGTAGCCTAGCCCTTGAACTCACAGCACTTCTGGCTCAGCCTAGGATTATAGGTGCTATCCGTGTTCCCAACTACCCACCATACCACCTTCTAATTCATTGATATACTAGATTATATTACAGAAGCATTCTGAATTCTTGTGTCCTTTTCCCAAGTCTGTCTGTTCTTTTTATCTTTTCTTCTTTCTTTCTTTCTTTCTTTCTTTCTTTCTTTCTTTCTTTCTTTCTTTCTTTCTTTTCTTCCTTTCTTCCTTCCTTCCTTTCTTTCTTTATTGAGACAGGGTTTCTCTGTAGCTTTGGCACCTGTCCTGGAACTAGCTCTTGTAGACCAGACTGGCCTTGAACTCACAGAGATCTGCTTGCCTCTGCCTCCTTAGTGCGCCACCACTGCTTGGCTTTCTTTTCTTTTTAAAAATGTATTCTCTGATACAATACATCCCTACTGCAGCCTCCTCATCTTCCACATCTCCTAGCATGTCACCTCTCCGGAGTCTTTTCAAGATCCATAGTCTCTCTTTTCCCCTTTAGAATAGAGCAGACCTCCCAGGGATATCAACCAAAAAGGCATAAGAAATTCCAACAAGACTAGGCACAAACCCTCATATCAAGGCTGGAGACAAGGCAACCCAGTAGGAGGAAAAGAGCCCTAAGAGCAGCTCAAAGAGTCAAAGACAGCCCCTCTCCCTACGAAAACACTAAGCTAAACAACTGCAGCAACTATGCAGAGAACCTGCAGTAGACCCACGTAGGCTTTGTGTGCCACTTCAGTCTCTGTGACCTGTTAGCTCTGCCTAGTGGTGTCCTTGACCCCTCTGGCTTTTACAGTTCTTCCTCCCCCCTCTTGTTTGTTCCCAGAGCTCCACCTAATGTGTGTGGGTCTCTGCATCTGTTCCCATCACTCTCTGAAAGGAGCCCCTCTGATGTCTATTAAGCTCAGTACAGATCTATGAGTATAGCAGAATATCATTAGAAATCATTTTACTGATTTTTTTTTGGTCAGTCATATTTGGCTCTACCCTAGGTCTCTGAACCATCCAACTTCTGGTTTCTGGCTATTCAGGCAGTGTTGAACATGGCCTTCCTCTTGTGGTTTGGGTCTCAGGTTAGGCCAGTCTTCAGTTGGCCACTCTTACATGCTCTGTGTCACCATTGCCCCAGCATATCTTGTGGTCAGGACAGGTATAGATTGAAGGTTTTGTGGCTGGGTTGGTGTCCCAGTTCTACCACTGAGAGCATTGCCAAGTAGCTGAAGATGACTGGTTCAGGCTCCATACCCTCTATTACTAGGGTCAGCTTCATGGTTTCTGGGAAGTTCCCACTGAAGTAGGTTTCCACATTGTCCCCTAAATGACCCCTCTTCCAGCTGTTTCCCCTTTACTCTCCCTCTGTACCTTCCTCCACCATCCTATCCTCCTCTTTCTATCCTTACCTGAAAGATCTAGTCTGTTTCTCCTTCCCAGGGAGATCCCTAGCGCGCCCCTTGTGACTTAACCTTTGGGGTCTGAGGATTATAGTGTGATTATCCTTAACAGGTAATATTCACTTGTGAGTGAGTACATGTCATGTTTATCTTTCTGGGCCTGGGTTCCCTCACTCAGGATGATGTTTTTCCTAGTTCCATCCATTTGCCTGTAAATGTCATGTTGTCATTTTTTCCTAACAACTCCACTGTTGCAAGGAGAGAGGGCCCGCTTCTTTTTTCTGGCCGCCTGGCTAGCTTGCACCCAAAATAACCACACAGAAATTGTATTAATTAAAATACTGCTTGGCCATTAGCTCTAACTTCTTATTGGTTAACTCTTACATCTTAATTTAACCCAATTTTATTAACCTGTGTATTGCCATGTGCCAGTGCCTTATCGGCAAGATTCTAACTGGCCTTCATCTCAGAAAGGAGGATCCATGGCTTCCTCGATTCTGTCCTTCTTCCCAGCATTCAGTTCTGTCTTCTCTGCCTACCTAAGTTCTGCCCTATCAGGTCCAAAGCACTTTCTTTATTCATTAACCAATGAAAGCAACACATGAACAGAAGAACCTCCTATACCACTCCATTGTGTAAATATATCACATTTTTTTTATCCATTTTCAGTTGAGGGGCATCTAGGTTCTTTCCAGGTTCTATTATGAATAAAGCCACTGTGATCATAGTTGAGCAAGTGCCTTGTGGTAGAATAGAGCATCTTTTATACACCCAAGAGTGGTAGTGTAAACGGAGACCAAGTTTTCATTTCCTGGCTGCCCAGGTTCCAATCATCACAAAGAAACTATACTAATTACAATGTTGTTTGGCCAACATTCCTAGCTCTTACATCTTAAATGAACCAATCCCTATTAATCTATGTATGGCCACGAGGCTGTGACTTACCAGTAATGTTCTAGCATCTTTCTCCTTTGGTGGTTACATGGTGTCTCTTTGATTCTGCCTACTCTCTTTCTCCATCTCTGTTCGGATTTCCTGCCTGACTTTACTCTGATAAGCTATTGGCTAAAATAGCTTTATTCATCAACTACTAAAAAGCAACACATATAAAAGGACACATTCCACATCATGATAGAATTTAGTCTTGAGGTAGATTGAATGCCAGTTTTCTGAGGAACCACCATATTGATTTCCAAAGTTTGCACTCCCACCAGCAATAAAGGAGTACTCCCCTTGTTCCACATCCTTGCCAGCATGAACTGTCACTTCTGTTATGAGTCTTGGCCTTTCTGACAGATCTAAGATGGAATCTCAAAGTTGTTTTGATTTGCATTTACCAGATGACTAAGGATGTTGAGCATGTCTTTAAGTGTTTCTCAGCTATTTAAGATTCCTCAACTGAAAATTCTCTGTTTATATTTGTACCCCATTTTTAACTGTTTTGTTTGCTTTTTTTATTCCTAGTTTCTTGAGTTTTTTTGTTTTTTGTTTTTGGATATTAGCCTTCTATTGGATGTGGATTTGGTGAAAATATTTTCCATTCTGTAGGCTTCTATTTTGTCCTCTCGACAGTATCCTTTGCCTTACAGAAGCTTTACAGTTTCATGAGGTCCCATTTATTAATTGCCAGCTGTGCTGTCCATGTTCTGTTTAGATCACTGTCTCCTGTGCCAGTGCATTCAAGGCTACTCTCTACTTTCTTTTCTGTCAGGTTCAGCATGTCTGGTTTAATGCTGAGGTATTTGATCCACTTGGACTTGAGTTTTATGTAGAGTGATAAATATGAGTCTAGTTGCATTCTTCTACATGAAGACATCCAGTTCGACCCGCACCATTTGTTGAAGATGTTTTCTTTTTCCCACTGTATATTTCTTGTTTCTTTAAATTTTTTTTTCAAATCAGATGTAGGTGTGTGGGCTTGTGTCTGGGTCTTCAATTAGATTCTGTCAATCTACATGTCTGTTTTTTTTTTATGCCAATACCATGAAGTTTTTAATACTATAGCTCTGTAGGACAGCTTGAAGTCAGGGATAGTGATACTTCTGGAAGTTGTTACATTGTTCAGGATGTTTTTTTTAACTACCCTGCTTTTTTTCCCATATGAAATTGAGTATTGTCCTTTCAGGGTCTGTAAAGAATCATGTGGGAATTTTAATGGGGATTGCATTGAATCTATAGACTGCTTTAGGTAGGATTGGCATTTTTACTATGTTAGTTCTACTGATCGATGAGCATATGAGATATTTCCATCTTCTGATATGGTCTTCAATTTCTTTCTTCAAAGACTTGAAGTTCTAGTTATACAGGTCTTTCATTTAATTGGTTAGGGTTACCCAAGATAATTTTATACTGTATGTGGCTATTGTGAAGGGTTTCTTTCTCAGTATGTCATTTGTATGTAAGAGGGTTACTGCTTTTTTTTTGAGTTATTCTTGTATCCAGCCATATCACTGAAGGTGTTTATCAGCTGTAGGAGTTTTCTGGTAAATTTTTGGGGTCACTTATGCATACTATCATATCATCTTCAAATAATAGATACTTTGAAATATTCTTTTCCAATTTGTATCCCCTTGATATCTTTCAGTTGTCCTATTGCTCTAGCTAAAGCTTTAAGTACTATATTGAAGAGTGAACAACCTTGTCTTGCTCCTGATTTTAGTGGAATGGTTTTGAGTTTCTTTTCATTTAATTGGATGTTGGTTATTTGCTTGCTGTAAATTACCTTTATTATGCTTAGTTATGCCACTTGCAACTCTAATCTCAGTAAGACCTTTATCATGAAGGGGTACTGGATTTTGTCAAAGACTTTTCCAGCATCCAGTAAGATGATTATATGAGTTTCTTTCTTTCAGTTTGTTTATATGGTGAATTACATTGACTGATTTTCTTTGTTGAATCATTCCTGCACCTCTGAGATGATGCTCACTTGATCATGGTAGATTATCTTTTTGTCATGTTCTTGGATTTGGTTTTCAAGTGTTTTGTTGGATATTTCTACATTTGTATTCATAAGGGAAACTGGTCTGTAATTCTCTTTCTTTGTTGAATCTTTATATGGTTTGAGTGTCAGGGTTACCGTGGGATCATAAAATGAGTTGTCAATGTTCCATTTCTATTTTGTGGAATAATTTGAGGAGTATTGGCATTAACTCTTCTTGTAAAATATGGTAGAATTCTGTGCAAAACTGTCTGGCTATAGGCTTTTTTCTCTTTCTTTCTTTCTTTCTTTCTTTCTTTCTTTC
>NC_022020.1:4916977-4920872 GCF_000317375.1 Microtus ochrogaster
TCATGTTGTTTTTCAGATTATTGGGTGAATTCTTGCCTTGGCACCTGTCCATCTCCTCCTATTGATGCTATCTAATGGGTCTTTTAAAACCGGATCAGGTTTCCCTGCTGGCCAGGGGCTTCTCTTACAAAATGCCCTTGCTCCGTTTCCTGGCTCCTGCCGGGGGCCAAGATCCCTCTCACCCCTCAGAAGGGTCTTCAGGAACAGGAACAGGCTACCCGTTTGCCAGGGACCTTGCCAACCAAAGGCCTACCTCTTTGATTTAATTGTAGTGGGGCGATCTGCTCTTGGTTTTGCTTGCTGGTCCCCACCGCTTGCATCTGCCCTGATTTAAGCTTTAGCTTTGTTTCTTTTACAAATGTGGAAGCCCTTTGCATTTGGGTCATAGGTGTTAAGAATTAAAACATTGCCTGGTGGTGGCACATACCTTTAATTCTAGCCCCCAAGAGGCAGGGGTAATAGGAACTCTGTGAGTTTGAGGCATCCTGGTCTACAGAGCCCAGGACAGCCAGGGGTACACAGAGAAACACTGTCTCAGGGGAGAAAATGAATTGAAACATTATCTTGGTAGATTTTTCCTTTGATGAATATGAAATGTCCTTTTAAATAATTTTGGTTTGAAGTCTCAAACGACTAACAAAAGTTAGATATTAAAATGGCTACACCAGCTTGTTTGTTAGGTCCATTTGCTTGAAATCATTTTTCAACCCTTTACTCTGAAATAATACTATCTTTGATGCTGAGGTGTGTTTCTTATATGCAGCACAATGTTGGATCCTGTTTTGGAATTTATTCTGCTTGCTAGTCTGCATCTTTTTATTGGGGAATTGAGTCTATTGATATCAAGAAGCACCAATGATCAATAATTATTAATTTCTATTATTTTGATTTTGTTGTTGATATTGGTGTGTGTGTCTATGTGCACGTGTATGTGTGTGTGTGTGTGTGTGTGTGTGTGTGTTTGTGTTTTCTTTCCTTTGGTTTTACTGGTGTGAGATTATTTTCTGTGGGCTTTCTTTCCCACCTTGGATATCTTCTGTAGGGTTGGAATTGTGAATAGATGTTCTTTAAGTTTGACTTTACAATGAAATATCTTGTTTCCTCCATTTCTGGTGATGGAACATTTTGCTGGGTATAGTAGTTTGGGTTGGCATCCATGGTTTGAAGCACAACTTTCCAGGCCCTTCTGGCTTTTAGAGCCTCCATTGACAAATCAGGTATAATTTTAATAGGTGTACTGTTATGTTACTTGGCCTTTTCCCCTTGAAACTTGAGTATTCTTTCTTTGCACTGTATGTTTAGTATTATGATGTGCCGAGGGAATTTTCTTTTCTGGTCTAATTTATTTTGTATTATGTAAATTTCTTGTACCTTTTAAGGTATCTTTAGGTTAGAAAAATTTTCTTCTGTGAATTTGTTGATAATAGTTTCTAAATCTGAGTTGGGATTCTGCTCCTTCTTCTCTTCCTATTTTTCTTAGGTTTGGTCTTTTCATTGTGTTCCAGATTTCCAGGATGTTTTGTATCAAGAAGTTTTTAAATTTAACATTTTCTTTGACTGAAAATTCTATTATACCTTCATCCCTGAGAATCTGTCTTTCAACTCTTGTATTTTGTTGTTGTTAGTGATGTTTGTATCTGGAGATCCTGTTTGCTTACCTAGATTTTTCTTTTCTTTCTGTTCTTTTTTTTCTTTTTGGTGTTTTGAGATGGTTTTTCTGTGTAGTCCTGGGTGTCCTGGAGCTCACTCTGTGTAGATCAGGCTGGCCTCAAATTCAGAGATCTGCCCACCTCTGCCTCCTGAATCCTGGGATTAAAAGTGTGTGCCACCACTGCCTGGCTTTCTGTAGGCTTTTTTCTTTTTTAGAATTCCCCCAGTTTGTGTTTTCTTTATTGTTTCTATTTCCATTTTCAGGTCCTCAATAGTTTTATTCATTTCCTTCAACTGTTTTTTTTTTTTTAATATTCTTGGTTTTCTTTGAGTGATTTACCCATTTTTTCTAATTTTTTGTTTATTTTTTCCTTGATTTCTTTAAGGGATTTATTCATTTCTTCGTTAAGGTCCTCTGTCATCTTCAAAAAATTGGTTTTAAGGTCTTTTCCTTGTGTTTCAGCTGTGTAGGTTAGCAGAACTCTGATGTGCCATATTGCCCTGGTTGTTCTTATGTTGGCCACTAGGCACCTGGATTTTTGGTGACTATTGGTCTAGGTGCCAATTTCTGAATTTGGCTTTGTTGGATTAGTGTTCTGTTCCTTGGTTTCTGTTTTCTCTTTGGTTTTCAGCTGACCGGTCTGGGGTTGAGCAGACCTGACTCAGGGGCTGAACTTCTGATGGCTGGGGTGACATCTGGTCAAGCAAGGAATTTTTTCAAGAATTGAAGTTAGGACATGGTGTGGGGGAGGAGGAGGCTGAGAGAGTAGGTGAGGCCCAGGGCACCCTGCTCCCTAGCTGGAGTTCTGGTGGTTGGCCAGACCTGTTGTCAAGCAGGGGCTCAGGGGTTTCCCACCTGAGTTGGGGGCTGGGAGGATGGGAAGAACTGTTGGGGGTATGTGGGTGGGTGGGCACTGAGAGAATGGGGGCGGTCCATGGGCCAGTAGCTTACACACGTGGCCTCTCTCTCTCTCTCTCTCTCTCTCTCTCTCATTTATTTATTTCAAGACAGGGGTTTTTGCATTTTCTAAGGAATATGCAGTAGGGCTGCCTGCTTTTGTCTATAGAGATGGTGATTAGTGTTAGCCTGTAGAGGGCGGGGGCTTCTGATGTGCAGCTCAGAAACCATGTCTCAGAGATGGTAGCACTGGCTTGTCCAAACAGAACCTAGGTTTCTAGACTCGACACCCAGTGACTTTGGCTCTGGGCTGTGCTGAGAGGCTGTGAGCAAAAGCTTGGATTTTGGCAGATGCTGATGGCATCTCACTGTGTTAGCGCCGTTTTGTTAAACACTGTAGGAGTTAACATGGCACAAAGATTCTTGCAAATATGGGTTGTTTTTGTTTTAATCTTCGTGTGTGTGTGGGGGGGTTGTCGGTCAGAGAATAACTTTCTGGAGGTGGCTGCCTCTTCTACCTTGTGGTCTGGGGATTAAAATCAGTCAGGCTTGTTAGCAAGTACCTGCACAGGCTAAGCCATCCTTCTGCCTCCCTCTTCCTCTTGGAAACGGGGTGTGCGGGTGTCTGTGTAGCTCAGGCTGATCTGAAGTTCCCCACATAGCCAGAGGTGATCTTGAAAGCCTGGTGTTTCTCTCTCTAGGGGCATGTGCCCCTGTGCATGCAGTACCCAGGTTTGAACCTAGGGTTGTGCTGAGCACTCTACCAAGGACACCACATTCCCGGTAGGGTTTCCAGGATTGTGTATGTCTCCCAGTGCTTTCTGAGTTATCTCCAGAGAGCAGCTCGAATGCTCGCTGGTCTCCTGTGGCTCATCAGGTCACACCTGCAGGAATAAGCAAAAGCTCCACAGAAGCAGGAAATCAGGATACATAAACTACACTTGCTGAACTAAACAGCTTCCCACCGAGACCCTGAGATCAGTGCTTACCACATGGACAGACACATTGGGCAAAGTGTTTTTTGTTTCTTCCTTTTGTTTTTTTTTTTTTTCCAGGCTTCAAAGCTTGTAAATAAAGCCTTTGCTCTTCCTGTGCTCCTTTCCTTAGATGCAGCAGAGGGAAGGTCTCTGCTTTGGTCAGTTGGGTGAGGACCCCAGTCCTCAGTGAGGACGCTGTTTGAATCAACTTTGTAAACCAATCATCCTCCACTCAGGGCACCCTGCATATCAGAACATTCCTGGAAATCATGTCGGAGACTTCTGCATGCTCTTGTTGTTCATAAAGCTGTGTGGAATATAAGTTGTAGCACACACTGGTGTAGACTGTGCAGTCTTTGTTGTTATAAAG
>NC_022020.1:4921082-4927237 GCF_000317375.1 Microtus ochrogaster
TAGACTGTGCAGTCTTTGTTGTTATAAAGCCGTGTGGAATATAAGTTGTAGCACACACTGGTGTAGACTGTGCAGTCTTTGAAAGCTCTGTGTTTCTTATTATTCTATTCATTCTCTCTTGTATGTCTCTTTTCTTTTTCTTCTAGTAGTACTGAGGATTGAACCCAGGGCCTCATGCTTGCTAGGCAGGGACTCTACCACTGAACTATACTCTCAACCCTTTCTGTGATCCCTTTATCATTTTTTCTTTTCAGAGATAGGGTTTGTCTGTGTTTCCCTGGCTATCCTGAAATTCCTGCTCCTCTGGCCTTTCATGACATTACAGATAGCTCAGGGGTGCAGTGAAGTGAATTATCAGAGACCTTGGAGACATGCATGAAAATTTGAATTTGTAGACTGGCTCTGCATTCTAGCTCTGAGACTCAAAGTATTTCACTCCCACCTCCACCTGACTACAGTGTTGGTGAAGGGTAGTGCCTTTATCCCAGTCTTTGACCAGAGGCTCTATGCAACCTCAGCTTGGTGAGTTAGAACAAAGTTTGAAATTCTGGGCATGACTTGTCTTCCATGTAAGCAAATGTTCACTAATCTGACTGTTTTCTGCTTGTCAAGTGTAACCTGTAATGGCATCATTTTTTCATGTTCTGAGTATTAGGACTCTTTAGAAAATTAACATATCTATGTATATATCTATGCATATGTACACATGGATAGAACTATTTAGGAATTGACTCATGAGGTTGTAGGGATTGTATGTCTGGAGTCCATAGGGCAAGCTAGCACGCTGGTGACAGAGGTGACAGTCAGTTCTGCAGGGTAGCAGTGTGATGGCTCAGGACGATTTCTGTTGCAGCCTGAGGAAAACCCTGGGAAGCTCCAGTTTTGTTCTTAGGCCCTTCTGATTTGATGAGGCCCTTCCCATGTGATGAAGAGCCATCATCAAAGTCACTGATTTGACCTCCACGTATACACCTCTGATTTCAGCACTGGGGCGGCTGAGGCAGGAGGATCACAAGTTCCAAGTCTGCTTGGGCTACATAGAGATTTTGAGGCCAGCCTGGGCTGCAAACTAAGATTCTGTTTCAAAACCAAAACAAATAAACAAGAGAAGACAAGACAAGACATCCAGGCATGGTGGTCCATTCCTGCAATCCCAGCACTTGGAAGGCAGAAGATGAATAACCCAAAGTCGTCCTCAGCTATATTGTAAGTTTGAGGCCAACTTGTGCTACATGAGATCCTGTCTCAAAATATGAAAACTAAATAAAAATAAATCAAAGCAAGCAAGAAAACAAACAGAAAAGGGACTGGGAAGTTGGCTCAGGGTGCTTGCTGTGCAAGCATTAACGATCTGAGTTCAATTCCCTAGAATCCACAATCAGGCCACACAGACACTGGTAACCCCTGCACTGTGAGTTAAAGACAGGAGGACCCCTGCAGATTGCTGGTTACCAGTTTAGCTCCACATTCGGTGAGAGACCTTGTCACAAACATACAGAGCAGCACATCTGACTTCTTTCTTATGCTCTAAATGAGTATACACTGCACTCACATAGGCACACTTGCATGCTCACACATACAAACTCACATGCACACATACAAATGCATATATACACACATAAATTCACAATCACACACATGCAAAGTCATAGACACACATCCACACTCATACATATACAAACTCACTAACAAAACATCCATACCCACATACAAATTCCACTCATATATGCACATACAAACCTACATACCCACACATATATAAACTCTCACATATATATCCACACACATACAAACACACACAAACTCATGAATATATATTCATATACATACAAACTCTTCCTCTCTCTCACACACACATATGAACTCAAACATACAAATTCACATATACATACAAACAAATTCACATACATACACACTCATATGCATATAAGAAAAACCCAGAAAATCTGCAGATTTGAATATTAATACATTTGGAAAATAGCTTTACAGTGACATTTAGATAGGCCTTAGGCCAACCAACTGCACACTGACATAAAGTTAACTGCCACGCTCCACAAGCTGGGTGTGGTGCCCGGGTATCAGGCCAAAGGAAATGACTTCACTGGAGAAGATATGGTGAAGGTAAACCCTCTCAGGGCTGGAGTTCTGTGTTATTTATTCTTGGAGTCTCACAGACTCTTTTGGGGGGAGAAGGAGTGAAGAGGGTGTTTCCTGAAGTATGGCAGCCCCGTTCCCACAGCTCAGTTCTGGGTTTGGTCCTGTTGCCTCTGCTGTGTAAGTCACAGTGCTGCTGGGCCTCAGCAAATGCCTTGCACCAGGGCCTACACTTCTTGCATCTTCTGTCCGCTCCTGTTTCTAAGGCACTCAGTGCTTCCTCAATAGTAGGTGTGCAGAGGCTTCTTAGGAGTCAGAGCTCAGTGTCACTTCACATTTTGGGGGACCTTATGCTGTCAAACACTGTTGAAAATGAACACCTTATAATCTTTGTGATTCTATGATATCGTTCGTATTGTGGTTTGGGAACGCAAAGGTCCTGTAGAAAACTATGTGTCATCAGGGAGACACAAGCAGGAACTGGGCCAGAACTCTGGGCTCACCCACTATGCACTGGGGTAAATGCCCAGCTCCACAGAATCCAGCTGAGGTGGCACCTGCCCCTGACCTCAGCACTTGTGAGGTGAACCAGGAGGAACACAGGGCCGTCTTTGGCTACATAGTATGTTTAGGGGCAGCCTAGGCCACATGCGACCCTGTTGAGGAAGAGAGAGAGAGAGGGAGGAAAGTCAGAAAATGGTAGAGAGATTGATTCCCACGTGGAGGTAGGTAGACATAGTCTCTGTATGAGGTGGCCTTGCAATTGTCAGCGCTGGGTCACTGTAGCAGAATACGTGACCAAGCAAGTTGATTTTGGCTCATATTTTGAGGGACTCCAGTCCATGTCACGTGACCTGGATGGCACAGTCCATGATTAGGGGAACATGTGAAAACAAGGAGACAGAAGTTAGGGTCCCCCAGAGACCCTTCAAAGGCATACCTTCCACACTTTAATCTCACCAGAATGGAACCTAAAGGTTCTGTTGTCCCCCAACAGCGTGAAAAGCGGGGGTTGGTCCTTCAGCACCTGGGTTTGTTTAGGGGTAGTCAATGTTGAAACTATAGCATTCAGAGAAAACCAAGTCCCACCACTCAGGAAAGAGAAGGAGGCACATCCCTGTGAGTTCGTGGCCAGTCTATTAATAGCTATTAATTACTGCTAACCAGCTTCCCCAGATGCTGTTAATGGCTCTTAACCCATTTCCTCCCATTATATTGCTCTTTCAAAAATAAAGGCTTGAACATTTTCTTTCCTTTAAACTAGATTTTTCTTCGCTAACTCGTGTGTACCATGCACACGAGTGTGGAGAACAGAGCACAAGTCACGGAGTCAGAGCTTCCTGAAGCTTCAGGCCTGGCTTGGTGGCTGGTACCTCCACCCACTGAGCCCCCTGCCACTCCTTCCCAGTGTCTACAGTTTCCATCTCCATCTCATATAGGGTGAGCATAGCTGTTCCAAAGGAGTGGCTTTTACCCCTGGGAATGTACTCTCTGGTTCTGGCAGGAAGCCAGCCCCAGTGGGCTTCTCTGCATTGAAATGTTCCCTAACTCTGAGTCCTAATTAACTCTTTTAGGACTGATGGTCATTTTTACGGTGAAGAAAGGAGGGACAGACAGACTGATGGATGGCTAGACCTGACGGATCTCTTTCTGGAGACTCAGCTCCCTGAACACCCCTAGGAAGTGCTGGGTGGAAAGGGCCAGAGCTTGTGCTGATCTGGACTCCTCATAGGAGTGGAACTGTTTGAACCTTTCTTTTCTAAAAGGTCCCTGGCTGCGATAGCTCTATTTTGACCTTCAGGTCCAGACCTCCCTTGGGCAGTCTGGGGAGGAGGTCCCCTAACTGGTAAGTTTCCCAACACGCAGAGGTTAAGTGGTGGGACAAAGCTGGTTCACCACTACTGTTCTTGGAGGTTTAACACTCACATTCTAACAGGGTCAGGAAACAGGAAACCAAACAAAGGAAAGGAAGGCAGGAGGAAGAGAAGAGCCAGGACAAGTTTTGCCAACCTCCCTGAGACCCAGCCGGCTGCTCTCTGGCTTTACGTAGAGGAGGCCATGGAAAGCTAAGAGTTCTTATTTTTTTAATTAAAACTTTATTATAAAGAACTTACAAATAAAATGTAATTAATTCTATTACAAACAAAACGAGATAAATCTCTCCCATGTGTGCAGTTTAAAGACCAGTGGCAACGAGAATACAGCAGAGCGACAGACTGAAGCCCGGGTGAGGGTCTGGAGGCTTTAACCCACAGGGAAATGTCCCAGCTCACAGCGCATTTACATTTAGATCTGCCAGATTATCACCTTTGGTCTTCTCTAGATAAGAACTGGTTTTCACTGAAAGGCTCTCAGCTTCTCCAGGCCCTCTTCTAACCCATCCACCCCAAAGGCTTTTGCCAACTTTTGTCTGGGGGGAAAAAGGCTTGTCAGTTCCTGCAGGGAGGCCCTTCCTGTTATTGAAATCTGTTTAGCTATCTCCTTCTTATTAAAATGAAGAGTGTGTAATGGGTCCTACCAAGGTTTTGCCCAAATCTAACATTGTGTGCAACCACAGTGAACGCGGGTGGGGCTGGGACAGAAAAGCTGAAGCCCAGCACACACCAGGGCCTGAAGGAAAGAAAGAGCCCTGATCTCTCAACTGTTTCCAAAGGCCAGTGTGAAAGAAAAATTTGGGTAATGTTCAAAACTCTGGGCTACGTGATTCTGTTAACTCATATGCCAGCCTTCCTTTATGACATGTTCTTAGCAATAACAATGCAAATTTTCCCAAAATATGTGTCTTTTGTCTAAAAGTAGGTAATGTACTCTCTTCCCCCCACTTCCTTTTGAAAAAGGATCCACCACATAGCCCAGACTGATCTCCCACTGGGATTGCAGAGGTGGACCACAGTGATGTACCAGCTGACTTGAATTTTGCATTTATTATCTTGTGAATCTCATATGCATGAGTTTTCATCTCATCTGTATTGCTCTGGCCAATGGCTGAGCTTCATGTAACCAACTCAATCTACCTATCAAGAACTCTACCTTGTGGTTACCCCTTGGAAGCAGCACCTGGCTCTCAAAGTGCTGTCTCATGACTGTAGCATGGGCGTCACTTGGGAGCTTGCTGGGGCATCTTGGACCCCACACCAAACCTCTTAATGCCAAGTTTTGGTGTAGTGTGACTTTCAACGGAAAGAACTGGTTCAGATGACCTTAAAAGAAAGTGCCACGTGCTGCCTTCTTGTTAAGAACTCTCTTAAGGTGGACAGAGGGCATTCTGGTTGGGAGAGTTGTGCAGATAGTTTGTGACTTTCAGATTTCTGCCTGTTCCCTCCCTCAAAAATGGAATGTCACTGTATTCCCAAGACTGAGCCCTCGAGTGAACTATCGATTTGGGTGAGAAGGTGCACCCGTGGGGATGCACTGATTGCGACACTTGTACTGTTCCAGCATGGGCTTTAGGGATGTTCGTCATGGAGGAGCTATGCAGGTGAGGGGGCGGAGAAGCTCAGTACTCACAGATTGGGTTTGCTAAGAAACTCAAAAAGCCCTAAAATTACTAAAGTCTGTTCTGTCTTGAATGTGGGAGCTACAGCTTTGCTGAGGATGGACGGCCAAGGACGGCCAGTAGGATAATGCCTGCAATATCCCCTGTCTAATCTTTGGAGGTGTCTTGCAAAGTGTGTACTGTGAGAAGCATGAGCTCACCATCTGGCAGCAGCTGTGGGAGAGGCATCCAGGGAAGCCCAGGGTGTTGATGTGTGGGTGACTCAGGTGCCACCCTGTGACAGCCACTGCTTGCGTAGGAATAGGTGGGTGGGTTGGAGGAGTACTGCACCCTTCCTGGTGTCTGAGTGGGCATCAGAGCTGGAGGCTGTGATGCCTCTCCTGCCTGCCTTTGGGTACCCCCCTGCCTGCTGTTTATCTTTTTTTCTTTTTGCATTTCTTTCTTTCCCTCCCTTCCTTACTCTTTCTTTCTTTCTTTCTTTCTTTCTTTCTTTCTTTCTTTCTTTCTTTTCTTTCTTTTTTCTTTCTTTTTTTCTTTCTTTCTCTCCCTCTCCCTCTCTCTCTCT
>NC_022020.1:4927423-4937740 GCF_000317375.1 Microtus ochrogaster
TACATAGTTTCATTCTCTGTGTAGCACAGGCTAGCCTCCTTTTGTGATCCTTCTGCTTCATCTTCCTAAGTGCCACCTTTTGTCCCCACATGCATGCTTTAACCTGTGGCGGTGCCTGCACTGTCAGATTCTGCTAACAGTGGAGAGCCGTGGACCTTGGTTTATAGATGTTCTATGCCTTTACTCTCTGTTCCCAGGGAGCTGGTTCCCCTTGAGCCCCACCTGTATGTTGAATATCAGCTAACATGTGTTATAAAGTTTCTATTAGTCCTGTGCAGAGTCTCGAAACCTAGTCTGGTTTCAAATTTGAAATCTTCCTGCTTCAGCACCTCCAGTGCCTCCTTTTTAGATTTAATTTTTGATTTAATTTCATTCTCAAACCAGTATCTGTTAAATAAGTAAGCAGTAACATTAGAAAGGCAAAGTGGGCTTCCATTACCACCGAGACAAAGCAGGAAAGATGGATGTGTGAGGCCATGAGGGCTGTGTGCAAGGTTGCTGCTCCCGGGTTTCTAAGCTCGGGATGATAAATAAGTCTGCTTACTAAATGATGTTTTACTCGTTCACTGAAGAGGAGCCTTAACCTTGACTGTATTTGATCCTCTAGGATTCTCTGAGGGTCGACATTTTCCCTTTCCTAGGGATCTTAGGTTTGTTTTTCTTACTGGGCTACATTGTTGTTGCTGGTCACTGAAATGGATTGTTACTGTTTGGTTTGAGGCAGGGTCTTCCTATGTAGCCTTCACTAATCTGAAACTTGGTTTGCAGGATAGGCTGGGCTCAAACTTGCAGAGATCCTCCTATCTGTGCCTCTCGTGTGCTGAGATGACAGGTGTGTGCTACCACACTTGGATTCTTGCTTCTCATGTAATTGTTATCGAAGCAGCCTCTCGTTTATATCCTAGGCTGGCCTTGAACATGAAGTTCTCCAGCCTCAGCCTCCCAAGTGCTGCAATTAGAGGTCTGTCCACCATACCTTTGAGCTTTCCTTACATTTGCCCATGGTTGCTAGGGTTTAAAAAACCAACCACATGGGAGAAGTAACAAATGAAATGTTTAGCCTTGACCTAGCAATGCCAGCCTCAGGTGTCATCTGAATGAGGAACAAACGTAACTATGGGCCTCACCCTCAAGGCCCGCAGCCTTTCTGACAAGCTGGACATTCGGATTCTTCGAGGCAAATAGCCCCAGCATCTCTTCAGTGTCTGGGTTTCACAGCTCCCAGTCAACCCCTTGCTCACAGAAGCCCCGATGTCTGCGATGTCCATCACATCCCCTGAGCTGTGAAAGGGCTAGCTGACATCTGTCTACCATGTCAACGCATCTGGATTAGTGAATCAGAAGGAAAACCACTTTCCTCTGAGATACGTGGATTGATTTGTGCAGGTGTCTCTATTAATAAACCCATTAGAACACAAAAGACTTTGTCAGTGGAAAAGGTCGATGTAAAAACAATGCCAAAAGCTTGAAGGAAAAAAAAAGAAAAAACCATCCCAATACAATTAGAGGGTTTTGTGTTGTTTTCCCTGAGAAGGCCTGTGCAGGCCACTTGGGACTTAGTGTGCAGTCTAGGATGGCCTTGAGCTATGGTCACTGGCCTTTAACTCCCAAGCACCAGAGTTACAACTGCGTCTCATGATTGCAGTGTTTGTTACAAGTGCCTGTCTTGCAGCAATCTTTGTTCACAAATACAAAACATGCCCATTGCAATGTATCCATTTAGTATTAACTCCCTCTTTTTAAAACTATGCCCTAAACATTTCTCTGTTTGCACATTGTCTTCATAAGATTCATTTTCTGTACCTAAATATTTGTCATGCTGATATCTTGACTGTACCCAGCAATATCTTGTTTTAAAATTTTATTTTAGATTTATTTACTTCATTTATGCCTGTGCGTTCAGTTCCCAGAGCCACGCTGAATGGGTCTCAGCTTCTGGTACTCCAGCTCCAGAGAATCTGATGCCCTACTACAGTCCCTGTGGGCACAGACACACACCTGCAGACAGACAGACAGACAGACAGACAGACACAGACACACACACACACACACAATTAACATGAAATAAGGAGATGTAGAAATGGCTGAGTGGTTAAGAGTATTGCCTGCTCTTCCAGAGGATCCAGGTTTGATTCCCAGCACCCACATGACAGCTCACACCTATCTTTCTGGTTCCAGGGGATCCAATGTCTTCTGTCCTTCTCAGGCACGCATGCTTACAGACAAACATGTTGGCACTATACACAGAACGTGTGTACAGGTGTGTGTGTGTGTGCATGTGTGGAGGACAGAGAGCACCTTTAGGAGTGATTTCTCAGGAGCTGTCTACCTTATATATTTATTTTTTTTATTTTTTTATTTTTTATTTTTTTTGGTTTTTCAAGACAGGGTTTCTCTGTGGCTTTGGAGCCTGTCCTGGAACTAGCTCTGTAGACCAGGCTGGTCTCGAACTCACAGAGATCTGCCTGCCTCTGCCTCCCGAGTGCTGGGATTAAAGGCGTGCGCCACCACCGCCCGGAATTACCTTATATTTTTAAAGATTTATTTATTTTTAATTGTGTGTGCATGAGAGCAGATGTCCACAGAGGCTAGAAGAGAGTTTCAGATCCCTGGAACTGACTCACAAGAGATTGTGAGGTGCCTGACATGGTTGTCGGAACTGAGTCCAGGCCCTTAATTCAAGCAGTCCAAGCTCTTAGCCACTGAGCCACTCACTCTCAGTTCCTCTACATCGTCACTTTCTCTTTTGATACAGGGCCTGTCACCGGCCCAGAGTTAGCCAATTCAGCGAGGCTGGCTGGCCAGTGAGTCCCAGGAGCTCACCTGTCTGTGGGTTCTCTGTCTGGGAGCATGAGTACCCAGCACTGTGATATGGGTGTGGAGAACCAATCGGGCCTTCCTGCTGCTGCAGTGAGCACTTTACTGACTGAGCCATCTCCTCACCCTTTTATATAGATGCTTGAAACTGTACTTTAAGGAGATGTCAGAAGTGACCACTGAAAAGGGCACTCACTGTCCTGCCTGTGTCCTGCCTAAGGGACACAGTGCTTTCTCGTCATCTCATCCAGACTGCCTTAGCAGTACCTCTCAGTCCCTTCCCACTGCCTTCACGTACCTTCTACATTTTCCTTTTCATTTATTGCACTTCTTTAAAACTATTTTCAGTAGGTGTGTGGGTACATTGGACACCCACTGTGTGTGTGGTCAGGACAACTTTGCTTCTATGTTTCCACTATGTAGGTTCTGGGGATTGAACCCAGGTCTTCAGGCTTGGCAGAGAGTACTTTGACCTGCTGTGCTACCCTCCAGCCCTCTCTTAGCCCCTCTCACTTTCCCTCATCCGAAAGCTTGCCCGTCGGGCTCTTGCTGAACTCCTCTCTCTGTACCTGGTTGGGTCTTACTGAGTGATTTCTTTTTCCATTCTTGGCTACTTTCAGAAGATCAGTCCTTAAACAAGGTGTGTGTGTGTGTGTGTGTGTGTGTGTGTGTGTGCATGCACACACAAACAGCACACAACTGAGTTATCAGCTTCTTGATCGGTGACTTGTCTAAATATTATTTCTTGTCTGACTTACATCACAAGCCCTGGAGGCATGGGCTATGCCTTTACATGTGCCATGGACAACAACTTGCTGTTGGCACTGGCAGCTGTATAATGTCGTTATGAGGTGTGTGTTTATAGGAAGATGTGAGCAGACTTTCTGGGGAAGTAAAGTGAGTTCTAGAGACCAGAGGCCTTCTCGGAAAGACTGATAACAACAGACAGTTCCCAAGAAGGGGAAAGGCTTGGAATTGTCATTCCTGTGCCACAAAAGCACCCCAGCAGAGATGGTATGCACTTGGACTGCAGCTTCATGGAGCTTTCGTTCTGTTGGTTCCCAGCCTCCCGGCTAGCTTAGAACTGAAATAATCACATAGAAACCATATTAATTAAAACATTGCTTGGCCCATTAGCTCTAGCTTCTTACATTACTTTAACTCTTACATTAATTTAACTCATTTCTATTAATCTGTATATCGCCATGTGGCTGGGGCTTGCCAGGTAATTCCCAGCGTCTGTCTCCAGCAGCTCCATGGCTTCTCTCCTTCCACCTTCCTTCTCCCAGCATTAAGACTTTTCCATGAAGCAGGAAATTTCAAAGAGAGTTCAATCACTTTCTTCTGTATCCTTCATAATGTCTGGCAGACTCTTTCATGAAGGAGGAACCCCGAAGGATCATCTCACCTTTAGGCAAGTTTAGCAGTCATTTCTCTGCGGGTCCTGCATGTCTAGTTAAGCAGTCCAGGAAAGAGCAGTTTCTTGCCCGAATGGCTAACCAACTCCATAAGGTGCCTCTTCAATGCCCATCTTTCTTTTGAAGTAGCTTGGTGCTGCCAGGAGCAGATGTGTCTCACTGTCATGAAAAGTCTTAAGTTTTTAAACATTTTAAATGCCATATTATGAAGGTCTCTGAAAGATTTGTAGAATACCTATCTAACTTATATGTCTATGTGTTGAGAAAACCTAACTAACATGACTACAAGCTTGATGATTATTTATTAACCTATATTTCTTGATTATACATTATATTTTTAAATGAGCTACACAATTACAATAGCTTAATCAGGAGAATATATATATGTATATATACAAAATTAACAAAATAATAAATAATTTATTTACAAAAATAAATTTGTATCAATAAATCAAGATCCATACAAATGTAAATTATTCATATTTGTATAATATCCCCCTTTAAATGTAGACAAACATTTATAAACAGTATTTGAGAATATAGGTGTCGTTTCTCCAAACAGCTTCCTGCTGTTTATTGGGTGAAGTGTTTTCTTTGTGGGGGTGTTCACAGCAACCTTTCAGGGTGTCTTGTTTTATTAAATCATATTGGTCTAGAAGCAATTCACAGGTTCTTATCTTCTGTGGAAGTAAAAGAACCTCTTTTTCAAAGCAACATATCCTTAGACTCAAATTTTGAAGTCAAGATACTTTTATAATATACATGCTGGTTTAGTTTAGCAGCTCATACAATGAAATCTCTCTGTACTTAGCTCCTTTACAGTCAAAAAATTCAAAGAAAATACAATAGTATACATAATCCAGATTCTCTGTATATATTCCATCTTTACATGGCTATTTTTCTTTACTTCTTTTAATCTATGACTATCTGTACTTTGAGTGAATACTTGTGAACTATTATTTGTGCATACTTTACATTGGTATAGTTTTTGTATATTGAAACAAGTTCAAATTATATTTGTTATTTTGTTTACATTATTTGTATACCTATGCAAAATTATTCTGTCAGATTGTATATATGCATGTTAATACCTCTGTTTAGGACATTTTGTATATTGATACAACTTTTAGTACATATTTTTATATTGCATTATATGTTATTCCTACCTCTGATCATGATACTTACACATTGTTTACATTTTGAGGTCATTGTCCTCATTTGTTGCACATTTGTTTAAAGATTATATAATATTCTGGCATGAAGTGTTAGTCTTTAAGTTATACAGATGTTAAATATTACAGGTCATAGTTGTTCATGTTTGTTGTACATACAGTCAGATCGTTTAGGTTCTTTAGATACATAGAGATTGTATTCTGTCTAGATAGATAATCTTCAACCACTTCAAGGATCTGTAGAACATAGCATTTAAATAATTTAGGGTTCTGTTGACATGAGACATGATTGCTCCAGACAGCACTAATCTATTCCCGAGAGAATGTTGAGCACCAAAGACACTCCACCAAAGTTTGTTTTGTTCTTAGTACAATTGGCCTTTGAGCAAGGAACTGCCCATACCTCAACCACTGACAAGGTACATGGTATCTGGAAATGGATAAGCAGGACATAAGGAAAAAGACTGTCAAATCTTGCCAAGACAGGGTAAGATGATTCTGAAAAATTTCCTGCCTTTGAAAATGGTCTGTCAGTTACCCTAGGCCTTAGCCAAAGTTGGTTGCTTCAACATTGCATATGAGACTTTGGGTGATTGCTCAGGTAGGTAATTGTCTCCATCATATATTTCTCACTTTGGAAGCTCCTTGGTTGTACTTACTGCCTGCTCAATTAATATTATCTCCTTTCTCAGGCCTTCAATAGGGTTGAAGATTAGGTAGACATAGTTACTGTACTCTTATGATCTAGCCAAGCCATTTCCTTTACAAGACTTAGACTCCTAAGGATAGAATGTTTATTAAAACATCTAGCATACATTCCTTGCTTAATATTGTTTAAACTGGTTATAATTCTAATTATACTTGATATCTCTTCCTAGTGTATATAGTTTTGTATTGGGTTTGGAATTCTCTTATTTAAACAAATGGGGAGGTGCTGTGGGAGCACATTCTGCTCCTTCAGCCAATACCAGCCCACTTGGGCATGGTCTCTTATGCTGTAAATGTAGCTGTAAAGTATGCACTCTTTTTCTTGCTTCCGCTCTCGCTTCTGACTCTGTTCCTGTTTGCGCAGAGGACTGTTATCTAGGACAGTGATCTGTAAGTTTCTCTTAAATAAATAACCCTTTATTATTCAAAATTTTGAACTGGTGTGGAATTATGTTGTGACTTCTGCCATCACCATTCTGCCAAGTTAAACCCAGGGCCCCGGATATGCCATGATGGGCAAATGCCTCTGGGATGCACCTTCACTGTGGCTACCTGAGGGACTGCAAAGTCTATCTACTTTTAATAATATTTATAGCTTGGGAGTATAGGTAAATTTTGGAGATGATTTTTTTCAAGTATAAAAATGGCATGTTAGGTAAAATCTAAGTGTGGACTATGGCATTGGTCCTGTCCTTTGTGCGGTCATCCTACGGCATTGATGACACTTGTATAACATCCCTTAAAAACTTCAGCCTTTCATTAGCAGCTAGAAATCATGCCAACTGGGACAAATATCAAATTCTTGCCTGGCAAGGCCTTTGACATTAACTTTAAAACAATTTAGAAGAATAAGATGTTTTTATAAATGGATTCTCTCCCCTCCATCCTTTTCCTCCTTCCTCCCTTCCTTCTTCCTTTCTTTCATTTTCTTGAGGCAGGATACTGCTATGTAGTCCAGGCTGGTTTAGAACTTGCTCTGCAGCCAAGGGTTCATAGTTCAAGCTAGCCTCACACCTATAGCTCTCCCTTGTCTGGAGTGCTGGGATTATAGGCATGCACCATCGCTCCTGGCTTAAGTGGGCTTTTTTTTTTCATCTAGCATCTGTCTTTGTATTTGAAATGTGGTGAGGCCTATTGATGTTCTCTGTTAACGATGCTCATGCAGATTGCCCAGAAGGGCTATCTGTTATTGCATACTCGGTAGTCTCTAGTTTAACAAGTAGTTAAATACTCACACACATTTTCCTTCTTTTCAGTTTCCCATCTAGCTGTTTGTGTATGTCACAGAAAAGAACAATAGGGCAGGAGACTGAGGGATGTGTTAGATGTGTCATTCAGTCAGATTTGCACCTCAGTGGAAGATATCAACTGGAGGTCATAGCTGTTGTTGGACATTAGTTAAAGATGTGCTACATTTGTTTATACTGTAGAATATTTGTTTAATGATGCAAAGATGTATTGCATTCTTTTCTGTTTCATTGGTTTAATTCTGTGAAGCTGTGTTATATACCTGATTGGTCTAATAAAGAGCTGAATGGCCAATAGTGAGGCAGGGGAAAGGATAGGCAGGGTTGGCAGGGAGAGAGAATAAATAGAAGGAGAAATCTGGGAATAGGAGATCAAGGAGTAAGAAAATAAGGACACTAGGAACCAGTCACCCAGCTACACAGCAAGCCATAGAGCAAGAAGTAAAGAAAGGCAAACAGAAATAAACATAAAAGCCCAGAGACAAAAGACAGATGGTATAATTTAAGTTAAGAAAACATGGCTAGGACACCAGGTGGTGTCGGTTCATGCCTTTAATCCCAGCACTCAGGAGGCAGAGACAGGCAGGTCTCTGTGAGTTTGAGGTCAGCCTGGTTTACAGAGCAAGTTCCAGGACAGGTCCAAAAGCTGCAGAGTAACCCTGTCTCAAAAAACAAAAAACAAAAAGACCAAAACAAAACAAAAAAACCCCAAACAAACCAAAAAGGTGGCTAGAAATAAGTAGAGGTAAGGTTGGGTATTTGTAAGAAAAACTAAGCCTCGGTGTGATTTCCTCGGGAGCTGGGTGGCAGACACATAACTGTCTCTTTGATGAAATGGCCATTTTAGGATTTAAAATGTATTTGTTCTTACTGATTTATTTTTCTGTCTGACCCTACCCTTGTCTTCTCCTACCTCCAACTGGACAAGGTAGAGTCATCTGAGAAAGGGGGCCTCAGTTAGGAAAATGCTTTCAACAGATTAGCCTTTTGGCAAGCTTGTAGGGCATTTTCTTGATTAGTGATTGATGTGGAGGGCCCAGCTCACTGTGAGGGGTTCTACCCCTTGGCTTGTGGTCCTGGGTCCTATAAGAAAGCTGGCTGAACAGCCAGGGAGAACAAACACTCTGCTATGGTCTCTGCATCAGTTTCTGCCTCTAGGTTTCTGTTCTGACTTGTTCAGTGATTGACGGTACCTGGAAGTGGACAGTGAAAGGCCCGCCCTTTCCTGCTCACATCATGGTGTTTATCACAGCGGTGGAAAGCCTGACTAAGACAGGCCCACAGGTTCACTGTTAAAATCTCATGGCAATAACTGGACTTTGAAATAGTCAATAAATGAGGCCAGGGAACACAGGTTCAGGCATCCTCATGAAGGACCTGTAGGAGAGAGAAGGAAGGAGACCCAGTAAGCAGAAAGCATCCATCAGACACCATGAACCTTCCCAAGGGTGTTCATGGGAAGAATGAGTTTCTATGGAGAGTGAGGGAGAAGTGTGCTTCTAGCTGCTGTTAGAAAACCATAATGGCTCCGGAGAGTACTGAAAATTTGTAGTGAAGGGGCCAGGGAATTAACTGCCACAGACACGGGAGGGATTGACACTCAGTCTCTTGGAGACTGACAGTGGGGGAAGCACACGCTTATTTATTTTGGTGGCTTTTGAGAGAAGATGTCAAGTAGCTGGCATCTGACTTACTAAGTAGCTGAGAATAACTGAACTACTGGTGTCCTTATGGTCAGTTTCCAAGTGCTGGGTTACAGACATACATCACCATGCCTGGGACATAAGTGTTTAAATAGAAATTTGATTGAATCATACAAATTATTCTTCTCCCTGTGTCAAGTTTCTTGATGCACTTAGTCCTACAAAATGTGTAGCCGTAGATAAGGGGACTCATTTCTCTGTGTTTTAATAAATTAATGAGGTTATCATTAGTATTTACACACAAGGTCATCACACATATTAAATGTGTTTAAAGGAGAACTGAGTAGGGGGTTCATAAATATTGACTATTATAAACCTGGCTTGATTTGTAATGTACTGTGGATATTGTGTATGACCACAGCTGGTGACCATAATGCTGCTATTTTCCTTTTATTATTTTGATAAAATCTGCAGCACACAGACCTTAGCATTTCAGGGCTGTCATGGTGGCATGTGCCTGGAATCCGAACATTTTAGAGAATGAGGCAGGAGGAGATTGAGTTTTAGGCTAGTGTGGTCTACATAGCCAGGCTCTATAGATAAATGAGTAAATTTAGCTATATTTGTCACTCTTACTACTCAGTGACATCAAGTAGATTCACTTTCTGTATGAAATGCATCTTTAAGAGGAGCAGTACGAGCCGATGAGATAGCTCAGTGTGCTGCTAAGCCTGAAGACCTGAGTTCAGTGGCAGGAATCACATGGTGGAAGGAGAGAGCCAACTCCAGCAAGTCCTTCCTCTGATGAAAACACATTTGCGTGCACACACATGCACCTTGTGGTGTGCAAATGTGTGCACACATATACAAATAAATGTGGTTTATAAAAAACAAAGAGAAGCACTCATCTTAGGAGGAGTGGGTGTGGGAGGTATGAGAACAGCGCTCAGGGGGAGGTAGCTCCTGACCTGCTAGCTGGGGCAGGTCAGGGTAAGGGGTGCCACCCAGATTGCTCATTCTTGCTGTGTTCTCCTCTCAGGCCACCGACTGTTTTAGTCTCATACGTCCTTTGTCCCTGAGAGCAGAAGCTCTGGGCCCTTATCCGTTTTGTTGATGTCATTCTTTTGCAGCGTCATCAGGTCTGTGACTGAAGCACTCTGAAGGCCTGGGTACAGCGGTCACGAGTTCACGACTCATGCTTTCTAGGATGCCTAGATGATGTGTGGCATTTAAGTCAGCAGTTCTGCCAAATTCCTTGAAATGGATAAGGCCGGATGCATCAAAGGCTATTTTCTTTTTTTAAATTTTTTTT